>NC_080580.1:32884680-33188233 GCF_029962835.1 Magnolia sinica
TAGGTATATGTGTGTCCTGTTATGGATTGTAAACCAGTAGATTCGTTAGGAATTGCATGTGGATCGTAATATAGGGTCGCTATGTGATTTTTAGGCTAGTCATCTAGTAGATACGATGTGAAAACCAATAGATGGTAGATCTTATGAGTTAGGTCTCAAATTTTAAGATGTACGGCTCAATTGGACTGATAATGATCATCTGTTGGTCTATATGTATATACACATCAAAAGAGTATGTGACCATCTTAGTGAAAACTCACCTTTAAGATTTCACATCCATCATAACAATCCAATATAGTTTACAAATAGAAATAAAGCAAATACAATAGACATGATTCTACAAACTTAAGGACTTGTTCTTTCACCAATATTGTAAGTTCAAAGCACTTCTTAAAGGAATAAAGATACACATACAAATTAAAGAAGTTGAAACATTGCCGAGTTCGTTAATATTTGGAAATGATGCTCATTACAATCGACAAGTTGTGAGACAACCAAATGAACAAATAAAAGGAAAATGATAAATTGTACATAATGCACCTATCGGAACAAATGATCGAAGCGGGTGTGATAAGTTAAATTAGAACTCAGATAATCATGGTCCTGCAACTTAAGGTTGAAGAAAAATTACTTCTACTCCTAAGGTACTGTAGTGGGAGTTGCTAGGCAGTAGACTGTGCTAAGATAAATAAAAAGATAGGTTGATATATTTAGCGTAGGGCCTTGATTTCTTCTTCGATTGCTCCTTTTATAGATTATCGAGGCAGTGAAACCCTTGCTAGGGTTTCCTTGTTGCTTTTAAATCCTTCATGCTCATGTCATTGTTTTGGATATGAGAATTCTTTTGATTGCTCTGGAACTAACGACTTGGATTCGGAAAAAGGACCCTAGTTGGATCGGGACTCTTTAGCTTTTCGGATCTTCTTCTCATAGTTAATCTGTAAAGGGGAACCCGTGGTCTACCAAAGACTAGGCTTAAATATGTCAAGATTCCTATGATTAAGACGGTTAGGTCAAGGTCTAGATCCAGATCAATCCCAACCACTCAATGTCTTTGGTAATAGTCTGTTACATGGATCAAGCCAGAGGCCACCAAAGTTTATATGGATGTAGGCCATCAGATCAGAGTTCAGGAACCCCGAGAGCTAGACCTGGACCAATCATGGCATGTCAACACTTTTGCCGATGGCCCTCCTTGTCGACGTTGAGATATTAGATGGTCCAAATAAAGCCTCCCCCTATATCTAATTGTCCATAAGATCATGGTCCGGAGTGAGGTATGATTCAACATCTGATACCAATATGCTATCGGGTTGGGTTAAATCTCAATTCTCTTAATTCCAATTAATGTACAGAATGGGGAACATGACTGAATCGATGTGTTTGTCTCCCCTGACCTGTGAGAGACGACCTCACAAAGGATATTGTAACGAGATTTGTGATAGATTTGTTCTCTTAGTGGGTCTCATATAGATGTAGTAGGTACATTGCATCATTAATGAGCATGATAAACGTGGTCACATGGCATTTGCTGATTCGTTCTCTTAAAGGTGGGCATGAGGATTTGTGCCTTCACATTTATAACAGAATGCATATCACCGAAGGAAACACAAACGACAATATTTTTAGATGAGAGTATGTTTCATGCTAATGCAGTCACGTGGTGTTGGCACATGGTAGCCTTTGATTTGCAAACATCAGGGCACTAAAAATGGGTGTAAACAGATTCTTTGAGATTCAAGCTTGAGATGAGTTATTCGAAATTTAAATGGCTTTTTAACTCAACGAGTTTCGGTGACACAATGTTAGCATGTGTGCCAAGTGAGAGAATGTTAGAACCATCCATCATATAGGTATGGCCCACATGAATGTACATGTGCGTTTTCTTTGTGCTTTCAGAAAATTTGGATTCCAAGAAACTCAATTGGCAGTAATTAGTTTAAACATTCTAATAATTGACTAATGCAAATAAATGGAAGTGACTATTTATGGGATTTGATTTATATGAAGACGAAAAGCTTCTAAGTAGACGTGGGAATTATACTCATCCTTAACACAACTAAGAAAGAGAAATATGGAGAAGGTGGGCTAAGAAGGATCTACACCATAGGATGTGTGGACCGCCAATTGTGACCATTCATATTCAAGCTTTAATGTTTCATGCAAGGCCGAGTACTTGAGATCATATGGTGAGACCATATGGTGGGTTAATCAACAATGTAACGGGCGTGGATTGGGTACTATCTCGACTTGGAGCTAACTAGAGAGGGACGTCAAGTCAGGGTAATTGTGGGGCTCACACTGATGTATATGTTTTATCCACACCGTCCATCCATTTTGACAGATAAATTTAGGATATGAGCCCAAAAAATAGATAGATTGAAGGCTCAAATTGAAAACTTCTTTGCGGGGGTCACAAAAGTTTTGGATCAAGCTAATATTTATGTTTTCCCTTCATACAGGTCTATGTGACCTTATGAACATGTTGGATTGCAAATAAACATCACGATGGGCCTTATAAAGTTTTCAACAGTAAGAGTCCAATCCCCACTGCTTCTTGTGGTGTGGTCTACTTGAGCATTCAATATGCCTCCTTTTTAGGCTCATGTCCTAAAATGAATTGTCAAAAATGAATGGATGGTGTGGATAAAACACATACATCACAGTGGGCCCCACAGATCACCTGACAGGACATTTCGTCACTAGCTAGGTCCTGGTGAGGGTAGTACCCAATCAATGCCCCAAAGGAACTCTTAGAAGAGGTAAATGTATCTCATCAGACACCGCGGAGTGTCTTTTTCTTCAATTTTGAAGATTTAAATGTGTGTGTAGATCCAAGTTGAAATTCATGACATTCGGTTGAATTCTTGATGATTAAAAGACAATATCCCCATCTTCATCGCCTTTATACACAGGTGTCCGGGAGTCAGGACATTGGAGTTCCCCTGATAGGGGAATTATACATCCCAGGGCAAATAGGATTCATGCTTTTACAAGCAAGGTTGGTGGTTTGATGACACAAACCATCGGGTCTTTTGCATCTCTTAGATGGGTTATGGTAAACATAGCAAAGTAAAATAATAATAATAATAATAATAAATAAATAAATAAATAAATAAAAGGACAAAATTTAATAACAGCCCACGGTCCGTTGCAAGGAGGTACCGACCTAAAAGTTCTTAGTGTAGGGTCTACGAACTGAGTATGGTGTGTATACCCTTCCGATTTTTTTAACACACACACCTAGCCACACCCACACGCCACAATGGGTACCCGAACCCTTGACCTCTATGTTGAAATTCTTGTGAGTCTACCACCACGCCATGAGTACATTTGGCCCACCGTAGGTGTTATTAGAGTTGTGTGCATAGTGTTGCCTGGGTAGAATTGTTTTACCGAAATTTATAAGTTACCACCTCATTAATTAGGTATTTATATTCCACTATTTTTAAAAAAGGTTTCCTATAAGGTATTTTATTAGTCCAAGTAATTATCATCTACCTCCCTTAATTTTTTTTTAATGGGAGTTGTACTCCACTGTGTGAGGAAGGGGTTATAGCTCCGATGGGCCTCACCCTGATGTTTATATGAATTCCACTCCAACCACCACATATGTCACCCTATGTTAGGCACATGTTCTAAAAATCAGCTCCATCCATGATTTAGGCAGACCACATGATTGGAAATGGTGTACAAGGCAACACTCATCCTCCACACTATTTCCCTTGGTATAACCCCAAAGGATAGTTATGATTTTTGGGCCCTATACCTGACGTTTAGAATGGAATCTGATGGTCGGAGTGGATTTCATATAATTGCAACCATGGGCCGTGTAAAAATCAAGCATGGACGTGTCTCTCTCAACAGTTTTCTTTGGTGTGGCTCACCTTAATCACACGTCAATCTGATTTTTTATCCCAAAAGCTAACATGGGATTACACGTCTACTTGTCAAAGTGGATCTCCTGTACACATTTAGGTGGGCCCCATCAAAAATTAACGGTGGCCCTCCAGGTAAAGTTTTATTTTTTATTTTTAAGGAGAATGTGTCAAATTCAATTGGTTATATAAGTGATGGTCCACCCAGTGGATAAATTCTAACCTATTGACCGAATCAACATCACTCCATTCCAATAGGTTGGCCCCACAATAAGGATCACCTAACCGGACCGTGGAAAATAGTTATAACCATTGATAAATGGTAAAATACAAGTGAGATCCAGTAAATGAGACTAATTCTTGCATGAAGAAATCATCATGATGATTCCAATGTATCAGATGGGTTGGACGCTGCATGCATATGAAATGGAAGGTATCTTTTAGATGAACTGTAATTTGTGGTCCTAAGTAATTGGACGTGCAACTTTCTCTTTTTCTACCAAAATTTACTAACAGTTGAGAAATGGTCTCTAGACAATGATTTTTTAAGGGGAATACTATAATGTATACGTGAAATCCACTTTGACCATTAGATGGCATTGTAGACTTTTGGCTCTGGATAATATTAAAAAAGGCCAACCATTGATATTAGATGGGCCACACTGAAGGAAATAGTTAGCAGAGCAACATCCATCCTTGATTTTTGTAGGCCCACCATGATTATTATATGAAATCCACTCCGACCAATAGATTTCAAACCAAAATTTAAGCCCAGGTCCCAACAATCAGACCTATATGTGATTTAGGTGGACCACACCAAGGGAAACAATGTGGAGGGTGAACATTGCCTTGTACACCATTTCCAATAATGCGGTCCACTTGAATGATGGATAGGAAAGAATTTTGGCCCTGGCCCTATCATGGGGTGACACATGTGGTGGTTAGAGTAGATTTCATATAAACATCATGCCACCCATCCAAGCTGGAGACCCCATACTCACATAACAAAACCCATCTTCCTTTCAAGAAATCTAACTGAAGATAATCACATGATAAAACTTGAATTAATGGGGTAGCTTATTGAAAACCTTTTTGAAAAAGGTAACGGGAAGTAAATACCTAATTAATGAGGTAGTAATTTGTAAATTTTCTATTATTTTATGATGATCACAGTTATGATGATAAGAAATTTTAGGGTGTTTGAACAACACTACCTATGGATATTACCTAGAGAACTTAATACCGAATACTTTCTCACATCAACACATTGGAGGGAGATGGGTGCAATTTTTCAGTTATACTCTGTTCATGATTGAGTTAGCAGTTGGGATGTCTTCGATTACCATGCAACCATAACACGTATTCAATTTTCTAAGTGCATGCCTATGAATCTATTTACACCCATTTTCCGCACATCGACATGGATCAATGAGAAGTCATCACATGTCGTCACTACAAGTTTGGTGTTGGTAGAATCGTACTTGCATCCAAATATATCTTTTGTTAACATTACTTTGGCAATACGAATTTCATTATTAATGCGATAGCACAAAAGCATACGCAAGTCTTTAGGAGAGTGAAATGCTACGTGCCACGTGGCCATGATTAGCACACCATTTTAATGAGACAGTGTACCCAACACATCTATAAAAGACTTACTGAGGAAAAGAATCCTACCATATATTTGGCTATGATACATTCGGTAAGACCATCTCTTTCAATCCTTCTAAAATGAGAGTTCTTCCTAGAGACTTTCGGAGGCCTTGTAGTGATCACGAAGATTCTGAATATCTGAAGATCAGTTGAGTAACCAAGTAGATTGGTCAGATCATGGACCCAAATCATGAGATGGTGGACGCTAGCAAATCGGGTCCATGTCTGCATATCAATAGGAATAAAAGGAATGGGAGAGATCGATCTGGTGGATCCGGTTCCACTAGTTCTACGATCTGTCGGGAGCGAGATCATGGAAAGGTGGACAATGCTGATCGGGTCATTCAAATGCAGTAATGACCTAATCGATTTAAGGTTCAGAATGAATGGTGCAGATGGATATGATCGATCCCAAATCTAGATGCAATAAGGTCTTAAAGGTCTCCAATATGAGAGCATCTACGTAAAAGTGGAGATATGATTGATACGAAATCTATTCGGAATGCATGCAGTAATCGCAAAGGATCCTAAATCAGCAAGAAAACCTGATGAGGGTTTTACCACCTTGACATCCTATAAAAAGAATACATGATGAAGAGCTCAAGGCCCATGCCAAAAACAATATATCTTTTACATTTATTTTTTACGTTTGTCTTAACATAGCATAGTCTTAGTATAAATCATTATTGTCCAAAACTATTATTACAGTAATATAAGATTATGTTAAACATCCACAACCCTAAGTTGCAGGATCTCGATCACTCGAGTCCTTACTTGGGCAATAATATTTCTGGTCATATCCTATTGATTATTTGTCTCGATCATTTGTTCTCATAGACAGATCATGTATTTATCTCTCATTTTGTCTATTTCTTTAATTTATTTGATATTCTGTCGATTGTAATGAGTTTCATTCAAATACTAATAAATCAATATTATTTTAACCTTTTTATTTATTTATTTATTTATCTTTATTATTTTAAGACTATAATTACTGGTGAAAGAATAAGTCCTTGTATGCAAGTCCTTAGAATTCATCAAGGACTCACCCCACCCTTTTGGAGATCGCCTAATCACTGATAACAATCGGTGGCTGGCTCGATAGTTGGATTTTTGAATCCGGTCTTACTCAATTGTTTTAGCATGAAGTGACTAACGTCCAATCAAACATTGAATCAAGTATAACTCTGACACACTCACACTTCTTAATCGCACACATAAGCCGAATGTAGGCCCTTGATCACATATATAGCCTTGTGTTTGACTGAATTGTATGAACATAACCACTTTCCTAGGCTTCGTCAAAAAAGTCGTCTTGCTAGCAGGCCTCACACAAGACAGTCCAGACCTTGGGCCGACCTTGATGTATGTATTCTATATCCATGCTGTCTATCGGTTTTGTAGGATCATTTTAGGGCATGTTCCAAAAAATGAAACGGATAAAAAATATGAGGTTTGCAATATCATTGAAAACAGTGGTGATTGACCATTTAAACCTTGTTGTGGGCCACAAAAGTTTTAGGTCAAGCTGACATTTGTTTTTTGTTTCATCGAAACATTATGCTGAGCCTTAGGAAGTTTTTAATGGTGTGACGTGCAATCAACACTGTTTCCTATAATATGGTCCACCTGAGGTTTGGATTTACTTCATTTTTAGGCTCATGCACTAAAATATAGAATACATACATTAAAGTGAGCCCCACAATAAGGGCCGCACCGGCCTCACGAGATCTACCATGTCCATCAAGCGTGCCAGGCTGTCAGCCCATATTTAGCACTCGTTCCGGAACTAAGGCTGATTTAAAACTAAGGTGTGCTAAAACATATAAAGAACAAGTGTAAATCATGCCCAAAACCAAATTTTTTGTTTTGTTTTTTTTGTTTTTTTATTACACAAGCGCACACACCCCCACACACTCACGCTGGTGGAATTTCACCACCTACGGATACTCGAACCTGGACCGGCTGTTGAAACTCCCAAGAGTCTACCATCCCTAAAACCAAATTCACATTTGAGTTCATTAGTTCTAAAATGAACTAATTTTTGGGGAGTCCGTACATCCTTCTAAACTTGTCAGATGAATGGAATGGATGACAAATACACACTGGGCTCCCAACAAAACTAACGGTGGGTGTTCTTATGATGTGGCCCACTTGAGTTTTGTATGGGCCTGGTTTTCGACTTTTTGTACAGTGTGGATCTCATGGATATTCCTTCCTCCAGCTTGATACAAGAGTCAGGCTAACATGGTTCTTCTCAAAATGGCTGGATTTTGAATATTCTCCAATGCAATTGATTACAGAATGAGTGAATTACTACTGGAAAACTGAACGTAACTGTAATATTTTGCTAAGGGGGTTTCTCACTTAATACATCACGGAAATCTTAAAATCAGATTTCAACTACTTAATCTACTATTTTGGGTGTTTGTTTAGTAAGCTTTAAAAAAAATCTTGATGAAAATTAATAGCAGAATTAATTTAGGGGTGATGTATATGCCGAAAACAGTGACTTGCAAGGTCCTATAGACTCTAACTATGATGTATTTCTAATATCCACACCGTCCATCCAATTTTTTAGATCATAGTAGGGTATGACCTAAAAAATGAGGCAGTGGGGACAACGAGGTCCACCATGATGTTTAATTTACATCTGACCTACTCGTAGGTCACACAGGCCTGGATGAAGGGAAAACACAAGTATCAGCTTAATCCAAAACTTTTGTGGCTCTTGAGAAGTTTTCAGTGGGGGTGTTCAATCCAGTGTTTTCTGGTGTGGACTACTTGAGCTTTGGATCTATCTCATTTTTGAGCTCATGCCCTGCAATGATTGACAAAATGGATGTACAATATGGATCTAACACATAAATCATGATGTTTTCCACTTGAGAGTTTTGTATGGGCCTAGTTTTTGGCTGTTTGTACAGTGTAGATCTCATGCATGTTCCTTCATCCACGTGGACACAAGAGAGTCTAACTTGGTTCTTCTCAAAATGGCTAAATGGCTATTTGTTTCGAATTTAATGTGTCACCCAAATCTTAAAATCAGATTTTAATCACTAAATATGATATTTTGGGTGTTTGTTTAGTACACTTAAAAAAAATCTTTGATGAAAGTTAGTCACAGAATTAATTCAGGTGGGTGTAGGGCTGTTCACGAGTCAAGCTAGCTTAAATAACTTGCTTGACTCAGCTAGCTCGAATAACTCGCTCGACTCGGCTCGAGTCAGCTCGGATTGATCCGGCTTGAATGGTCGACTTGGACCGAGTCAGGTTAATTTTTTATAGCTCGAGTTGAGTTTGAGCCAAGTTCGACCATGGGGCATTTTAACTCGACTCGAACTCGAGCTCGGCTCGGCTCGATTAGTAATAATATTAATTTGTTATATATATATATATATATATATATATATATATATATATATATATATATATATATATATATAAGTTTTACTAAAAAAAAAAAAGAAAAAAACTAAACACAACCCGACCCCACCCAACCTTAGCTCCCTTTACCTTTCTTCTCTCTCTACCTGCTGCACGCCTGCACGGCGCCCGGCCAACAATCCACCGGACCACCACCACCGGCGCACGACCAGCACACTGCTTGCCCGATCGATCTCGCTGAGCGAAGAAGACCGCATTGCCGCGCGCCCAATCCCGACTTGGTTAGCACTTAGCACTCATTTTTTTATCCATTGATTTTCGTTCAAAGTATGGCCCACTGATTAGAGCCATTTGATAATTGATAAAGAAAGCTTGAAGAAGTTTTTAATGGTGGGTATTCAATCACGACTAGTTACTGTGGTGTGGTCCACCTAATATCTAGATCTTCTTCATTGTTAGGAAAATGACCAAAACTGATCTTTTGAAAAGGATGGACAGCGTGGATGTAATGAACGTACATCAATCTTAGCCCTACAGTTAGGGATCCACCCACCTTGGTGGACTTCGGGGATCCACCGAAGCTGCGCCCTCATGTGCACCTGGTTGGACCATTCTTTACGGTCCATCCTGTATTAATTTCCAACCTATCATTTTTGTGTGAAATCCAACCCTTCCAACAGGTTGGCCCCAACATGAAGATAATATTTCTTAAAAATTAAATCCATACACATATCAGGATGGCCCCAATGGAGAAAACAAATGTACAACCATTGAAAGAACAAAAAAGAAAGTTCTAATCGTTGTCCTCCTAATCAATAGATATGGTTGATTATGAAAAAGCTTGAGCTCAACTTGAGATAAACTTGACTCGACTCGAACCACTAGCTCGCCTTGAACTCGACTCGATAGCTTTGGCAAACAAGCCAAGCTTCAATGTTGAGCTCGAGGCCGAGCTCGAACTTGAGTACAACATGGACAAGCCGAGCCAAGCATGGCCCACCTTGACTCAACTCCGCTCGGCTTGATGCCCACCTCTAGGTGGGTGTACACAACGAAATCAGAAAGTGATGTGGCAACTGGCTTTGGGTTGAATTTTTTCTTCTAAAAAATGACAACAAAAGGACTCCATTTTGACATGGCAAAGACCTGTGAGTCCTAATTATGATGCATTTATAATAACCACACTATCTATCCAACATTCTAGATCATTGTAGGGCATGACCTAAAAAATGAAGTAGATCCAAACTCAAGTGGACCACACTACAGAAAGAGTGAGGACAATGAGGTCCACTATTGAAAACTTCCTAAGGTCCATCATGATGCTTTTTTTTTTTTTTTTTTCCATCCGACCTATTCATAAGGTCACACGAACCTGGATAAAGGGAAAACACAAATATAGCTCGATCCAAGACTTTCGTGGGCCCTGGGAAGTTTTTCACGGTGGTGTTCAATCCCCACTGTTTTATGTGGTGTGATCCACTTGAGCTTCGGATTTGTCTCATTTTTTGAGCTTGTGCCCTAAAATGATCTGATAAAATAGATGGACGGTATGGATCTAATTAGAATTGGGCATCGGACCGAGTCGGATCAAATTGGGTCCAACTCGATTCGGTTCGAAATCTACATGGGCTAACCCGAACTCGATCCGATTCGGGACCGAATTCGGGACATTTGACTCGAACTAATCCAATGCACGATTGGCCTGACCCGAACCGAGTCCAACTTAGTCAAGGAAACCGAGTCAGATCGGGTTGGGTACGATTCGAATCGAATTTTTTAACGGTGAAAATCATTATCCTCGCTGCTATTTTCGATGTGGTCCATTTAAGCTTTAGATATGATTCAAATGTTTTTTTTCAAATGCTCTAAAATGATCACAAAAAATGGATAAGCGATATGGATATAATAAATACATCATTATAGGGCCCATGTAATTTTGATCTCATTTGAGTCGTTCGTACAACTCGGAGCTCGAGGTGCGTCTCTGCTCGTCTTTACACGACACGTATCTACACCAGCTGGTAGTTGTAAGTTGTTGCCTGTGTTGACGGGACGCGGATTAGATAATGACAGGTTGAGCGAGTCGGCTACTGAAGTGACTTCACCAAATTCTGTGGGCCCCACTATGATGTATGTGTTGTATCCACACTATCCATCCATTTTGAGATATCATTTTAGGGCATGAGCCAAAGAACAATGTAGAGTTGCAGTGGACCCCACCATAGAAAACCGTGGGGAGAGTGATTCCCACCGTTGAAACTATCCCAAGGCCCAACCTGTTCAATAGTTAAAAAAGACACGAAATAAGGGAAAAGACAAATATTAGGTTGATCTAAAACTTTTGTGGCCTTTAGAAGTTTTTAATGGTGGGCGTCATTGTCCCCACTACTTTCTGTGGTGGGGTCCATTGGAGCTTTGGATTTAATTCATTCTTTGGATATTGCCCTGAAATGATCTCTCCAAATGGATGGAAGGTGTGGATACAAAACATACATCATGGTGGGGCCCACGGAACTTGGTGACGTCACTTTAGTAGGGACTCTCGCTACTCAACCTCTTAGTAGCTAATTCGCGCCCGTGTTCACGTGCTGTGCACGTAACTCAATGGGCTCGTCTTTGCAGGACACGTATCTACACCAGCTGATAGCTGTAAGTTGCTGCTGTGTTGACGTGCTCTGCACGTAACTCAGCAGGCTCTTATCATACTGAATAAACTCTGTTGGGGCCCACCGTGAATGCATGTAGTTTATCCACGCCGTCCATTTGTTTTTCCAGATCATTTTAGTGGTTGAACCTAAAATCGATGCATATCCAAAGCTCAAGTGGACCATACCATAGGAAAAAGTAGAAGTATTGATTTCCACCATCGAAAAATTTATAAGGACCCAGTGATGTTTATTTGTCATCCAACCTGTTCATAAGATAAACACATGTGATTAATATTCATAAGAATCACTCCGGATCGGATCAGATCCATTCAGTTTCGATTCCGGTTTAGATCGGTCCGGATTGACCACAATTCAAACTCGATCTAAAAAACTGTTGGATCTGAATGACCCTACTCGATCCACACCGATGCATGCCATCGGTTCAGTTCGAATCGGGTCAGATCGGGTTGGATCCACTGGATTGGGTCAACATGCCCAGCTCTAGATCTAACACAAATCATGGTGTGGCCCACTTGAGTTTTGTATGGGCCTGGTTTTTGGCTTTTTGTACGGTGTGGATCTCATGCATGTTCCTCCCTTGGCGTGGATAAAAGAGTCGAGCTAACATGGTTCTTCTCAAAATGGGTCGATTTTGAATATTTTTGAATGCAATTGATTACATAATGGGTCAATTAATGCTAGAAAAGAGGCATGTAACTCTAATATTTTAATAAGGGGTTATTTCTTTCTCATTTAATATGTCATTAAGATCTTAAAATCAAATTTCAGCCGCTAAATATGCTATTTTAAGTATCTGTTTAGCACACTTAAAAAAATAAAATAAAAAATCCTTAAAGTGATGCGGCCAGTGATTTTGGGTTAAATTTTTTTCTAAAGATAATGACTTTGCTTCTTTCGTACGGATCCGATTCTGGAATGGCCTCAATTTTGAGACGGCAAAGTCCTTCGGTCCTAATTATGATGCGTTTCTAATATCCACACCGCCCATCCAATTTTCCACATCATCGTACTTATGGAAGGACAATGGGGTCCACCATTGAAACCTTCCCAGGGTCCACCGTGTTTATTTCCATCCGACTTATTCACAAGGTCAGTTTGATGGAAAACTTTTATACCCCCAAGAAGTTTTCAATGATAGTGTTTAATCCCCACTGTTTTCTGTGGTGTGGTCCACTTGAGATTTTGATCCGTCTCATTTTTTTAGATTATGCCTGACAATGATATGGAAAAAATAGATGGACGGTATGGATCTAACACATAAATTATGGTGGCCCGTAAAAGTTCTACACGGAAAAAGTTATAGTGCATTATGCAATCTTTACTGGGAGAGAAAATGGGCGTGTTTGGTAGAGCGGGAGGTGTTTTGCGTCCTACCCCGCCGGTCTCCAGCTGGTCTTCACACTGTCCATTCATTCGTTTCGTTATACAAAAAAATGAGGCAGATCCAAGGCTTAAGTGGACTACACATGGGGATTAAACTGTTACCGTTGAAAACTTATTGGAAGCCACAGAAGTTTTGGATGGAGCTGATATTTGTGTTTTCTCTTCATCTAGGTATATGTAACTTTATGAATGTGTCGCATGACAAATAAACATCACGGTAGGCCCTAGGAAAGTTTCAACTGTGAGAATCATTATCACCACTGCTTCCTGTGGTGTGGTCCACTTGAGCCTTGGATATACCTCATTTTTAGGCTTATACCCTAAAATGATACTAAAAAAGTGAATGGACGGTGTGTAAAAGACCCATACATCACGGTGGCCACTCAAAAATCCTGCCCGTTCCCAGCTGGAGACGGGCGGGGGTAGGACGCAATCACCTCTGTTTCCTGTTGTAAGGTCCATGCAAGATTTAGAGCTTTATGATTTTTAGCCCATGCCCTAAAATGATCCGGAAAAATGGACGGATGGCGTCGATAAAAGAAATATATAACGGCAGGGGCCACAGAGCACCGTCCAGTAGACAGCACCATCATGCAGGTTATTGTCGTTGGCAATTGTACAGAAATCCCCTGTGACTTCAACGAGAACTATCTACATTCTTCTGGTGGGCGATCCGAAGCTCACATAAATTCAGCAAGAATAGAAGAGCTTAACCATTGGATGTTTCTCTCTCTCAATTTTTTGTCGGATATGACCCTTTGCTGTGAAATTCCATGCGTCCATATTTCTTATAAGATTTGAAATGAAAAGAAAAAAACAGTGAGCTAACTTCTACTACAAATTGCAAACACCAGTCCCTTAGAGGCGGCTTTGACGTTGTACTATGAAATGGTTGGATTCAGGCCAGGTTGGATTTGGGTCAACCTCCTTAAGGCCCACCATCATATAAGGATCTTATCTACACTGTCCATCCATTTTCCAGATGATTTTAAGGTATGAGCACAAAAGATAAGCAGAACCAAGGCTCAAGTGGACCACACAGTGGGGATTGAATGCTCACCATTGAAAACTTCTTGAGAGCTGTGGAAGTTTTGCAAGCGGATATTTGTGTTTTCCTTTCATCCAGGTCCATGTGACCTTATGAACAGGTTAGGTTGGTTTAAGGGTAGGCCTCATTAGCATGAAACAGCAGTTTGGTCCTCTTGAGCCTTGGATATGCATATTTTTTTTTAGCTCATACCCTGAAATGATATAAGAAAAAAAAACAAATGGAGAGATGGCGTGGATAAAACTCATATGTCACTGTGGACCACCCCACGGACTCCGTATGGACCAAGTTGATTCAGCAGGGAAGGACGCCATTCACTTCCAATTATTTCCAGTGAGAAATCCACCCAGTCCATCAGTTTATCCAGATCATGACATGGGCCATTAGGTAAAATCGTCAAAATTCAGACATTGTTTCTAAACAGAAATTTTTGGATTCAGTTCTAAATGTCAGAGTTCGATTTTTTTCAGACAGTTTACCAAACAGATATTACATAACATATCAGTTCTTAAAATTCAGTACACAATGGATCCAGCACTTAAATTATTTTCGGACATTTTTTTTATTCAGTTTACCAAACGCACCCTAAGAATGCTTATGTTGCCAAATGCAAGATCGTCACTATGATTCGTGCCTTTAAAGGGAGAAAAAAAAAACACTATGAACAGTCTGAACAGACCCTTGGTCCCCACGTTACTTTCATAAATCAAGGAACAAGTAATTATGTGGATAGTCCAAGGAACTTAACGAATACTTTCTCACATCAACCCATCTTGAAAGAGGTGGGTGAAATTTTTTCAGAAATGCTTCATCCATGGTTGAGCTAGCCGTTGGGCCATCTTGGATTGTCATACAACCATGACGTGTGCAATCTTGGATTGTCAAACAACCAAGTTCACGCAAGTTGAAGGCATCAGAATGACATGTATACAATCTTGGATTGTCATACAACCAAGTTCACGTAAGTTGAAGGAATCTTGGACTGTCATACAACCATGACATATACTATTTTATAACTATGTGCATCAAACACCACACCCAACCAGCTAATGGGGGGTAACAACTTGTGTGCACGAGAAACCTATGCAACATTCATGTAATGGAGTCCCATCTTAGTTTTAGGATGACCTGATTTTTGGGGAACCGATTCAACCATTTATGGATGATTTCCATGAGAAATGGTATATACCCTATTGTCTATTATGATTTAGGCTGCATTTAGCTGCATCAAATTAGACTGATTAATTATGAAATTTCATGATGTTTGGTGCAACTAATCACAGCCTCACCTAGTATTGCTTCGGCATCATTGTGGCCATTTGTCCCAGCTATCTGGGTAGGATTTTACAAATTCTGATTCGCCATTCCAAACAGAGGCTCCTATCAGTTATTTTGGCAAAGGATCTGCGACAAGCTTCCTGCCGGGTGGAGAATCACTTTTAGGTATGGTTCTCGCATGTTCCTACTGTACTATGAACGTAAACCATCTAAAATAGAACGTCATCATTCCCACATATTTTCACTTGTTCCCAATAAATGCGGTAAGAAAAAAAATAATTGAGATTACTTGGTCTAAACATTTCAATCCAACAAGCCTCTACCACCAAGCCAAAAAGGGAACGAGGATGATGTGCCAACATTTCATCCTATTTTTTAACGTCTTAAAATGAAAATACTACTCCTGTAATACTAACTGCAAAACAACTCAACTGAATTTAATGGTAGAAAACGAAACACAACCTTAGTTTCACTCGGTGACACCAAGCCACTTGGAGAAATTCTCAAATTCTGTGTAGTCGCTGTCCGATATCATTGTCTCATACCATGCTTTTCCCGCAGCTTTGATTGCATTTGCATCACCCTGCCAACAAAAAAGACCAGGATCTTTCATCAACAACTCTGTAACAGTCATTTATGGGTAAGGGTATACTAGGGAAAAGAAATACATCTTTGTGCAAACAGCCATCCAGAACAAATGAGATTGGAAAGTCCTCAATTATATTAGTTTCTTTTATCAAAAAAGCAAAGAGAGGGAGAGAGATGAAAAACATATTAGTTTCTTTTATTAAAAAAGCAGAGAGAGAGAGAGAGAGAGAGAGAGAGAGAGAGAGAGAGAGAGAGAGAGAGAGAGAGAGAGAGAGAGAGAGAGAGATGAAAAAACATATATAAGAGAACCAAAAAGTCTCCAACTACAAGACGAGAGATCAGGACGAGAGATCAGATCAGACCCCTTTTTTGCTGGATCAGCTATCTTAGTTTGGACTGGCTCTTCCTTGACTAGTCTGTCCTCATTACTCTCCTGAAGCAAAAGGCAAATAGGGCATTTGCCCCTTTGGAGGACACCCCAAACTTCCATGATTGCTCTCCACCACCACCATTCCTACCATACCACAAGTCCACAATATCATTCTTACCCATTATCACAAGTCCGCCACTATTCCTACCATACTGCACGTCCATAATATCACTCTTATCCATTATCACAAGTCCGTCACTATTCCTACCATACCACATGTCCACAATATCAGTCAAATCCTGCACTGCCAATTGAATCCAATCAAATTGGCAAAGGCGAAACAAGTCCCACACCTTTATGGCTATAACCAGTTTAGTTACCTTCACAAGCATTCACAGCCATTCCAAACCTTATCCATTATCAACCCTAACAGCACCTAATTCCCCCATCCAATATGAACTTCTGGAGATGTTCCAACTTATCCACATCAGACTCTGAAGTCTGAACCCAAGAAAAAAGACAATGAAGTAAACCACTACAATTGCAATAATGGTTTATTCAAGTATACTCTGCACACCAGAGGGGAGAACCTGACCAGTCGAGAAGCAAAGTATCTGCTCAAACCTTTCCACTACTGGACATAACAACTTTAGCAGACCCATTGATGAATGAACTAAAGACCCAAACATTATGCTTAATTTTCTCTCCCACACCTGAAATGTATCATTTCTTCGCATTCACACGCTGCCCTAAGCATTGGTTAATAGCTTGTGGACCCCTTTCAAGTGAAGAAACCAATAGGGATAGAAGAATAGGTGTAAAAATCTAGTCCATATTCGCTGGCAGCATCAAGGCTAGTAGCTATCAACAGTAAAGATTATGGCCTCTAGCAGCAGTAAGGCTAGTAGAAGCTATCAAAAGGTTGGAAGCAAGATCTGATTCTGTCAGCATGCAAGCAGCTCACAAAAACCCATATTCTCTTTGATACCAAAGAGCCAGCTTTTAACGGACCCCCTTCCACGACTAAGAGACTAACCAACAGATTTTCATACACCCTCCGAAAAAAAGGAAAAAAAGAGGGAATTTCATACAAGTTCTCAGGTGAGAATTCTGCAATCATTTGAAAAAAGAAATGAATAGGAAAGAATTTTCCAATTGATATGCCTATATGAGATTGTGGGCAATGTGATCTGTAAATCATATAAAGCCTGCAGAGAGGATGACCAATATGCTCTGATAGTCTTTTTGAGTAATGAAGTGATGATGTTCATAATTGTAACATCTTTCCAAAAGATACATTCATAATTGTTAGCGATTTCTACATGGAAACGTTGTCTTACAATACACGCATAGCAATCCTAAAAGAAGGTAAAATACCAAAGAATAAAAATAAAGAGAGAACAAACTTAAAAATAAAGTGACACTAAAATAAATTAAAAGAGCAAATGATACACAGTAGAAGGGCATGGGGTAGGGCTGCAACTTGGTTCGGGCTGGCTGGGTTGTTTAGGTTCTCAGGTTGCATTCGGATTGGAAAATGCCAACTCAATTTGAATTCAGGCTGTGATCGGATTGAGCAAATATGTGTCGGGTTGGGTCGGGTTGGGAATAATCACATGTACTTGGGTCAAGGTTGGGTCAAGTATAGAGGACTTCTGCTTGGGTTCCGGTTGGATACCTCAGGTCAGAATTCGCATTGCATGCAGTTGCGGGTTGGGTCCTCTTGAGGTTGGGTTGGGCTTGGGTATCAATCCTCAACCTGATCCAACCAGCCCTAGTTGCACCCCTACCATGGGAGTACTACAAGGACCGCATTAACAAATCCTCAAAATCCAAATTCTTAATATATGGGCACAAATCAAGGATTGGTCAAATGCCCATAAGCATAATCATGTTGAACTACTTCCCTAAGAACATCACAACTTAGATTTGTTGCGCAATTGGATTGATTTGCAACAAAATCTGGACAACTGACAATTCTGGACTTCAAAATCCCAGTAAATATGGATTTCAAGTCTTGAAAAGGAGGATAGCTTATCCAAGGATGAAGGTAGCAAACACAGGGAGTAAAATTCTTTTAAGGATTCAGATATCCCTAGCAGGATACCATAAAGGGGACTATAATGTGGCAGGTTCATGTATCCAAACCATATAATGGTTTTAGAGAAACAATTATTTTTAGAGTTCAAAGAATCCAAAAGAAGATTTTGAAACTCACCGAAACAAAGTTGACTCAATTTCGGTGGAGAACCATTCATTACAAAAAGTTACTCAGAAATGGACAACCATTTGCTTTCTGATGGATCCAGTGATGCTAATGCAACTACCAAAGCTTCCCAACGAGACGGAGCTGAGCATGAGGGTTCCCTTTGATGTAGCTTTCACTTTCCTCTTTTAGGGTTAAGGAATGTCTTTCCATGGCAAAGACATTTCCATAAAATGCATAGAAATGAAAATGTCCTTTTTTAACTCTTTGGTTTCATAGCTGCATTGACCTGGAAAAAATTGATTTTTTTTTTTTTCCTTCTGTTTGGCAGGGAATTTCAGAGGAAAAATTGGGTGCTAGAGCAATGGTTGAAAGAAATGATGATTCTCTTGGAAGGCTAGGATCTTTAAAATTAATGACTTCAAGGGGTTCCAGTTCCAACATCCACATTGGGAACCTACAAGTCCAACAGTTTGGATGCAATAACCATAGGCCCTGCTTGCCCAAACACCCATAAGTTGTTGAAAACAAGACAAAATCAAGCCACACTACTTGTGTGGCAGCACACAAGTGTGAGATCTTATCAAGAGAGGACTCGTCTACTGTGTGAGTCCACTAAATCTAATCAGATTTGTGTTCTCAGCCCAAAATATCAACCAGTTGCTGGATTCATGCTGCGCACAAACATACATCAATAATCACCTATGCAGTTTTTGTAATGGTTAATTCAGCTTTACAGTTGTATTGGTTACATGATTTGAAGATTTTACACAATAGAATACTAATCTGTATGATTGCATATAAAGCTCAACTGGACAGATGGCCTTTGGGGCATTTGGAATGGATATGAAGTCTTTGGAGATAACTTTTGATTTAGAAGTTACACGAATCATACAGCTTAGAAAGGGGGTTTAGAAAAAGTGCAGTTTTCTACGGATAATTGATGCCAATGAGTGGAAAACAGCACTTATGGAAGCCTCACTCTCATAAAAATATGCAGAAACAAGCTGCATAAATGTTTATTCCAAGGAAATGCAACTCCCACAAGAACAATTCTGCATTCCACAGGAACCTAATGTGTGCCTGTTGTGCATGCCTGGTTTAAGGTTATGCAGGTGATGAGGGGAAACATAGGGGAGAGGAAAGGAAACTGTTCAAAAAAAAAACACAGGGAAAGGAGGGAGCCCCCTCCCCCAACTACCCCTAAAGTCCCCAACCCCCAGTCACTATGCGTCTACCCCTGGGTTTCTCTCGATGGCTAGCCTTTTCCCTTGCTGAACTCAGGCACATTTTCCTTCGCACTTCTCCTTGGGGAAGCCATTGAGGAAAATATTTCCTAAGATGCCATGCTAGCTCTTCTCCTTATGTGAAGCCCTTTGCTTCACTGCTTCATACCTTATACCAGCAGCATGCTCCATTGGCACCTAGGGCCATAGCCTTCTTGGACTGCTTTTGTGTGTGGTATGGGCAACTAACAATGATAAAAGCCTAGACCATCATTCATATATCTGTGGCAGTTCATTCTAATTTCTAGAAACATTCAAACACACAGCTCCAACTCAAAAAGCAAAATGCACTTTCTCCATCAAGAAACAGAATCAGTACGCATGCTTAGCAGCTTGATATTTCCAATTATATGCAGATATATAAAACAATGGAATGAACATCTAATTACCTCTATAACAAGTTATAAAGTTGAATATACACAAACATGAATGAAAACCTACGTAGAGGCATACTCAAAAAGCAACAAGAAGAATGTGCAAGATATGAATGTAGACAAACAGGTATATGTGTGTGAGATCACCAAGGAGAAATACGCAAAGTCAGACAAACTCATTGGATTCTCATTCGGGCGGGTATTCAGTAAAGGTGGGCCATCTTGTAGTAAGCCAGACAGTTCATCTTGTAAGCCACCATGACTGTTCAATGGTGTAAAAGAATCCCCTAGGACAATCCTACATATCTCACTCTTGGCTACCAAATGAATGTTTCAAATAAAACAAACACTAGAAGTATGTGTATATACATGAAAGTATATTTGAATGGTAGATGAGAGAGTAGATATACCTTCGGCACCTTCCTCTTCTTATCGAGCTTCTCTTTCTTTGCCTTAACACGCTGCGCCTCAGCAAGGAGAGACATCCTCCGGGCCGTTTTCGCATACGGATTGAGCTTCAAAAGCACGTTCAGATTCTTGAGCGGGTTCTTCTTCAGTGGTGGCCTCTTGATGTCCTTCTTAATGGGCCGCACCACCGACTGCACCTCATCGGAATTGATGATCCTTGACAGATCAGCATTCACCATTTTCGACCGTGGAAGCAAGTACCCCTTCTTCTTCTCTGAGGCCTTCTCGAACGAACCATAGACCGAATCAAGCTTCTCAAATGCCGACTTGGTCCAGATGATGAACCGGCCAAGATGCCCGCCGGGAGCCAGCTTGAGAAGGTTGAGGCGGTCAACAGACGCGACATCAACGCCCGGGATGTTGCGGAATGCCTTGACAAGCTTCGATCCCTCAGTGCCATAAACAATGAGCGGACCCTTGCGGGAGACATACCGACGGTTGCGCATCTTCCCCTTCCCGGCGCGGATAGCGTGGCTGTCCTTGGCCTTCTCGGCGTCGGGGAAGGCGCCGATCTGCTTGAGGGCCTTGATGGCGGAGGAAGTCTTCTCGATGGATTCCACGGAGTCGCCGATAACGAGTGGGATCTCAGGGACGGACTCGATCCGGTGGCCACGAGCCATCACAAGGGAAGGGACGGCGGATGCGGCAAGTGCCGACACGACGGCGAAGCGCTTCTGATTGACGTTGATCTTACGATGCCAGCGGCGCCACGTCTTGGTGGGGGCGAACATGCGGCCACCGCGGCACATGTTGCCGAAGGCGCCCTGGCCCGCTCGGTGGGTTCCACCACCAGGGACGCGGGGGATACGTGACACGGCGCGGCCCGTTCCCCACGACTCGGCCGAGGTCTGGTGGCCGGCGCGCTTGCTGACTGCGTACGGCTGGCGACGGTTCTTTGAGATGTTGGAGTGGACGAAGGAGACAATATCCGGTCGGATTGTGGATTTCAGCACATCCGGGAGAGGGATCGAGGTGGGCCCGTCGGTGGACATGTCCGCTTCTAATGGATGGACGGTGACGAGGGGGCGGACGGCTGCGACGGAAGGAGCGGCCATCGGGATGAAGGGAAATGGTTGACGTTAGGGTTAGGGTTGGGGTTTTAGAAGTGAGGACGAGGGATTGCTTTTTTCTGGTGTTTATATTTATACGTTGGGAGAAATGAGATGCGAACTTGGGAGACGCGGATTGCGTCCTACCACGCCCGTCTCCACCTGGGAACGGGCAGGAGCTTTGAGTGGCCGCCGTGATGTATGATTCTTATCCTAACCGTCCATCCATTTTTTCCTATCATTTAAGGATATAAGCTTAAATTTGAGGCAGATCTAAGTCTTAAGTGGATTATACAATAGAGATTAAACTCTTACCGTTGAAAACTTTTTAGAGGCCGCGGAGGTATTGGATGGAGATTATGTTTGTGTTTTCTCTTTATCCAGCTCTATATAACTTTATAAATAGGTTGGATGGCAAGTAAATATCACTGTGGGCCGTATAAGAGTTTCCATGTGAGAATCATTATCACTGGTGCTTCGTGGGTGTGGTCCAATTGAGCATTACATTTTCCCAGGTCTTGAAATTATTCCCTAACGTTATGCGAAAAAATGGATGGACAGTGGGATAAGACACATATATCACGGTGGCCAGTCAAAGCTCCTGCCAGGCGGAGACAGGCCGGGCAGGACGCAATCCGCGTTGGAGACTATGGTTACTACAAGTGCCGCACGTGCACCGTAGTTCTCCTCATCTACCAGGTCATCCGCTTGTTGGCGTGGGCCAAAAGTGTGTGATAAAATGAACTGTTGGGTAGGTTGAACAAGGATCCATATTGGTTGGACGAGTTTGGCCGACTTGATGGCCATTTCTTTAAAGGCCACTTTATTTAACTAGCTTGTCGCACCTGATGAACAACCTCGATCAAATCCAGCAACTACGTACTGGGAGATGGTAAATCCATATTGGCTAGACGGGTTTGGCCCACTTGATGGCCATTTCTTTCGAGGCCACTGTATTTAACTAGTTTGTTGCACTTGATGAACAACCTCGATCAAATTCAACAAGTACATATTTGGAGATGTTTCATATTGGTGGACGAGTTTGGCCCGACTTTATGGCCATTTTTTTTCAGGCTACTTTTGTTCGTTGTTGTTTTGACGTTTCTCTTTCTAGCATGGGTGACAAGTGCGTGGGCGTGTAAGAATTGAGATTTCAGTTTCAATTAGGAGTGTACATCGAGTCGAACAGAGTCAAGCTGGCCTTGACTCGGCCACTAGCTGACCTCAGTTTGAACTCGGCTCGGCTCGGTCCTCGAGCCTGATTGGCCAGCTCGGCTCGATTCGGTAAGCAGCTCGGGCCAGTTCGAGCCGAGTTCGCCTGTGCAGCATTTTCACAAACACCTGGATTGCACCTTTAAAATCTCACTGTATGTAAAATAACAACAATAGTTTTACAGGTATTTTATCAAACACCTTCTAAGCAACATAAAAATCAAGAAAAAAAGGGTATTGGTTTCATATACATACCTTCCTTGCCACTAACCACACTTCGTTGAGTCATTTCATCAAACACTTGGTGAGCAAGATCAATATCAAAATAACCGAGTCACCGAACTGGTTCGATCTGAGTTCGATTCGAGCTGGGTTCGATCCGAGTCAAGTGGAGCTGGGGCCAGCTTGAACTCGGCTCGAACTCATTTTCGAGCTAAAATAATCAGCTCGAACTCAGCTTCGAATCGAGTTGAATCGAGCTTTTTCGAGTCGAGTCGAGCGAGCTAACCGAGCTAGCTCGGTTCGTGTACACCCCTAGTTTCAATTCAAACCGAACAACAATGACCCATACCGTCAAAGTAGACAGACACTAGGTACGACCGAGGTCTAAGGAGATTGATCGCCTATTCAGCTACTCGCTTAAAGTGTAAACGGATCAGGTGATAGTCAAAGGGTGGGGTTCTTCCTCTGATTTTGGTTTCTCCTTGACTTCTGTATGAAAGGACTTTCTTAATGCATAAAGAGTGAAACGTAAAGTGATAATTTAAAATCGATCGCTAAAGAGTTCTCAGATTTTAGCTATTGACTACTGTATTTATGCTAATGATTGTTGTAAAGAAAGTAAGTAAATATAATAAGTAAATGATTACTCTAAAGGAAAAGAATTACTTGATAAAAACTGCGATTACACTGTGGAATGTAAATTCGACAGGATAATTGAAAGATAATTGATTTGTTGATTTGTTTGGGTTGGTGTGAAACAATTTTTCCTGTTGAAATATTCTTCTATATATAGCTATAATCCAACCATTCTGGATCCTTCTCACGATCTAACAGTTACCATAACCGTTTCTGCCCTCATTCTGCTTCCAAATTCTTCCCACGATCTTGAATTTCCTGAATCTTTAACCCATGTTCAGCATTCGCAATAACTCAACCACTGACTAACTAATCATTTGGTTACTTGAACTCGGTTGCACCTCGGTGATTGGTTATCATGTGCAAGGCATGTGATAGCATTCTCCTGAAATTTGGTCGCACATTCTTATTGTAATCTTTCAATCGTTAACCTCATATATGTGTGACCCACATGAATCTAACCGAAATGAGATCCAGTCAATAGGGTATAAACAACTTTATTTTACTAGTTTGTCCCACTTGATGGACGACTTCGATCAAATCCAGCAAGTCCATCTTCAAAGATGGTAAATGGTGCTGAGTAGTAGCATTTCTTCGGCCCGTCTAATGCACATGGGAAAGTAGAGCAGCATGGATGGTGGGAGTAAAATGGTTAGGGCATTTCGGGGAGTGGATTAGGTGTTAGTCGGGTACCACTTTGGTGGGTGTTGGCACTTTAGTTTGTCTTCCGTGGAGTGTAGTATGTGTGGGCATGCTAGAGTTGATAAAGTGGCTTCATCCAAATTGATCAACTTTCAAGTCCAAGCAGTAAAGTAAGCACATACACATGATGCGAACGTGTATGCCTAAATTCTAAGTTTTGAGAAGATTAGTCACTTATTGAGCCACTTATAAAATTTTGTAATGATCGTATGATAATCAGAGGATATAGTTTTTCCTCCAAAAGTGGATTATTTGTAAAAGAAAGGACTTTTCAAAATACTAAACAAAAGGAAAAACTCACTGTCAATCCTTATAAGCAATAGGAAGAATGTGTCTTTTGAAAGAACTGCGTGATATTGGATAAAAGACAAATCCAATGTATGAGCGTAGATTTGGATTATAATTAAAAACTACAGCTAAGAATAATTGCTATTGAATTATCACTACTCCAAGGATAAGCTGAGATAAAATATAAATTTGTTTGATATTGAATTGTATGTTGGATTGTGTTCTATTAGTGCTAATGTTTTAAGCACACAAGTAGTTGTCAAATTTCGTAGACAAAATGTATACAGTATGAAACTTCAACATACGTCAACTCTCTTCGATACTTCAAAACTAGAGCGCGGCTCAACATCTCAAGAGTGGAAGGTTCAGAACGATTTCAAGAGAATGATAAATTGTATACCAACTTACAGGTAAAGATGACCTTAGAAAAGACCCTACGATAAAAGTGCAACATTATGGTTTTCCAAACTTTAAATTGTGTATAATTTTACTTGAAAAATCGAGGGTGTTCGGCTAGCCCAACCACACATTCGGCCAGCTGAACCATCTCCAGTCAGCCCAAGATTAACTTAAGTCAAGTTTCCAGCAACTAAAATTTTTATATCTTAAGGATCATCCTCCAGCTCGATCCTGCCTGAGGTTGGGTAAGCTTGAGGTCGACCCAGGTCAAGTTTATAGCATATATATATATATATATATATATATATATATATATATATATATATATATATATATATATATATATATATATATATATTGATATATTGATTTTCGGAAGCTTAGGCCATCCGAACCCTGTCTCCGACCAGCTGAAAATTTTCTCGGGTTAGCCTAAATTTTGATAAAATCAAATCTCGCGAAATCTGATAGCCGTTGGAATAGTATCGTGGAAATCTGGCTAGCCGATAGGATTCTTAGGTTGATCGAAGATCCAAAAATTTAGCTATAAATAGAGACTATTTCTCATTGTTTAAAACACGAATATTACGGATAATTCATCCACAAACAAAAGAGAAAAATTCTAGTCTTTTTCAAGCTATTTGCTTAGTCATTCTTATATTTCTTTTATAACTTATTCAATTCTCTTCTCAAGTATATTTAAATTCAATTAAAGAGTGCTTTATACTCAACTTGAGATTAGATAATTGAATCTGTAACTTTTAGGGTTTTATTCTTCGAGAAATCATATATCCCTAAATCTTTCTTTGTCACGCCCCAAACTCAAAGACCGGGCTCACAAAATTCCCGATCACCGAATCCGGCGCCGACAGCCTCTGTAGTACCCCATTCTCGGTTCCCGGTGCCCATTCGCTAGGTTCTGATCTTGGGATGCTACGAGGAGGATTTTCAACATCAGTTTGATTCGTAATAAGTATAACCAAAGGCATAACCTACAAACAACAACCAAAAACTCCATCACATTTCCACTATGATCAAAATTTACAAGTACAAAGTGCATAAAGGGAAATACAATGATGATAGACAAAAGCTCTAAAATGATCTGCCACGTGCTCTAGCTTCAGCGCTGCTGCGATCCAACGTCACTTGCACGCAACGGTCGTGCATAAGCTTAGGAAAAGCTTAGAGGGTGGTGAAAGTGTGTGCGCAAGGTATTAATACCATTATGCAGTATCAGAGTAATGCGGAACATGCTGATGAATCCATGAATACCATTAACCGTACCAAGGCCATGCGATGCAATGCATGAATGATGTCGCCCATATCAAGGCCATGCGATGCAAAGCATGAATGATGTAGGCCATATTAAGGCCATGCGATGCAAAGATGCAAACCAAGCACACCAATCCTCATCTAAGTCCACATATCAATATAGCTCAACTCTGGAATATCACTGGGGTCTAGTACACTCCAACCAGATTGCTGCCCCATCGTGCGCAACAAGGTGAGTGGAAAATACCTCACTATCCGCCTGCCAATATCGGACTCGGCTCGTCGATAGCAGACCCATTCCTCGAGCTGGTCAAACTCAACCTATCTTTGCCCCCTCCAATCGGGCGGGTAAGGCAGCACCTCCTTCCAACCAGCCACAACACTATGGAAAGCGCGACCTTCTGGTAATCGGCATTCGACGCTCATGCACCCACTCGGTCTAGATGTTGGAGCAACCTCCTGGTACCATAAGGGTTTATGGACTTTTACCTAAGGATATCTATAGCACTCCATGTAGAATAAGATTTTCGGTATCCAATCTTGCCAACCACGATACGCCTGTGGCGGCTACGACCCTGATGTCGCTAGGGCGTATAGTAACCATGTCACATAATGCGAAATGCATGAATTGCACTATTCATTCATGTAGCAATTTTGCGCGTATCGTGTGCACATGTAGGGCAACACCGCTTATCCAGGAGCCCATAAACAATATACCTGAAGACATATGCTATGATCAGTCACTTCTCATATCAAGCATACATATGATGCGTATGATCATGAATCATGGAACTATACTAAACATGTTATATGGTGATGGATTCTTGTTCGTAATGAAGATGTGCCTAGATGGCCTACACACTACAAGTATGGGCCTAAAAATGGGCCCTCGGGAGAGTTACAATGCGTACATTTAACCATCATTGCTCTACGATGTGGACGTCAAACCATCATTGCTCCCAAGGCATAACCGGATCGAATAGGCCGAATCAAATGGGTCGATTCGAATGGGTCGATTCGAATGGGCCGAATCGAATGGGCTGAATCGAATGGGCTTCATGTATATCAAATAGGCCGCACTGATAGGCCTTATTTATATCGATTGGGCCGCACCAATGGGCCTCAGGTATAACAATCGGGCCCACCCTTATATATTTTGTGATCCGACCTATTCATAAGTTAACATAGAGGTAGATGAAGTGAAGACAAATATCAGCTTAATTAGGAACTATTGTGGCCCTTAGAAGTTGAACGGTAGATGTCGTTGTCCACTATTTAAATGGTGGGGTCCACTTGAACTTTGGATCTTACTCATTTTACCCCATGCCATAAAATGATCTCACAATTGGTTGGACAGTTTGGATACAACACATGCATCATGGTGGGCCCCATCGTCCAAACAGTGGACGGCGTAGATAAAGCACATACATCATTGGGGCCCACACCACATGGATGAAACACATACATTTGGAGTGGGTCCCACCGTCAGAACAACTGTGATGTACACATATATCACGTGGGACCTGCAGAAGTTGCTGACAAGCAGTTATATAGCTGTTGTGCGTGAGCTTTGCTGCCTCCTTTACATTTTTTTTGAAACAAAATAGAGGTGGGTCCCACGTAGGGCCCACCATCATGAATATATATATAATATTATATATATATATATATATATATATATAAAACAATGTAACGTCCAGGCCCTTGGATGGCCTGGACAGTCACATGCATAAGGGAGGGCCCCACACGTGGAGTGGGTCCCACCGTCCAAAGACGGTGGACGGCTTGGATAAACACATACTTTGGTGTGGCCCATCTAAATGCATGGACAACGTCAGTCCACACTTCATTGGCAGCCACTTGTACAAGGGTATTGGTGCCAAGACCTCAGTGTTGAAACGAGGTATCTTTCACTCAGCCTACCATTTAAGCTATGGACATGGGTCCCACCATCTAAACGGTCTTGATCTCACGTGGGACCCACAGAACTGCTGACGTCAGATGGCAGTGGGTCCTATCATTAAAATAGATAGACGACATATGTAAAACACATACATCATGGCTGGGATCCACCATCCATGGGCTGGACGGTGGATGCAGCGCATCCTCAAGGTAGCCCCACCGTCAGGATGGATGGGTGGCTTGGATGGGTCCCATGGGCCCTGATGACGTTGCCAGACTAGCTGCTGCACGATGCAACTTTAAACAAAAAAAAGAAGGTGGGTCCCATGTAATGGGCTACCCTCTTTTATAATAATGTAATATATATTATTATCTATAATCTATTGGATGCAGCAGGTGAGTACACCTCACTGTCAGTTAACACTTTACTGCCAGCCACCTTCAACGTCAGTTCATACTTCCAGCGTCCCTGGACGAACGGTGTGGATGTACACCTCATCAAGGTGGGCCCCACATGGCCCACCTATCTTGGATCAGCCTAATATTTGCGTTTGCTCATCATCCAGGCCCACTGGATGGCCTGAATAAAACAGATGGACGACGTCGGTTATCAAGGTATGATCAAAGTGGGCCACACCATTTTGGATGGCATGGGTAAGGTACACACATCATAGGTGGGCCATGATCATAGAAAGAGGGAAAGAGAGAAGAGAGAAGAGAGATCGGAGATAACGAAGGGGCCCCGCCACTATGGGCCCCTCTTGGATACAAGCATACATCAAAGTAGGTCCCACCATATGTGGTGTCAAACTCGGAAACCGGGCTCACAAAATTCCCGGTCGTCGAATCTGGCGCCGACAGCCTCCGTAGTGCCCCATTCTCAGCTCCCGGCACCCACACACCAGGTTTCAATCCTGGAATGCTACAAGGAGGATTTCAAATCATCAGTTTAATTGTAATGAGCATAACCATAAGCATAACCCACGAACAATAACCACAAGAACACCATCACAAAATCCACTATTATCAAAAACTTTTGAATACAGTATGTATGAAAGGAAAATCAATGTAACGAAAGTAACAAAACTCCAGAAGCTCGGCTGCACGCTCCAACTACGGTGAGACTATGGCTGCGACTGCGTCCTGGCGTCACCTGTACGCATCAATCGTGCATAAGCTTATAGAAAGCTTAGAGGGTGGTATAAGTGTGTGCGCAATATAAGCGTGCTCAGAATGCAAGGTCAGAATAATGCGAAATCATGGCGATGAGTACATGAATGCAATCAGCTATACCAAGGCTATGCGGTGCAAGATATGAATGCTATCGGCCATAACAGCCATGCGATGCGAGATGCAACTCAAGCATGCTAATCTTCATCATATATCAGTACAGTTCTCATTCTGGATAATCACCGGGGTTTAGTACACTCCAAGAGGCACTGCCGCTCTCCAAGCCGCACAGTCCAAGTGAGCGTAAGAAACCTCACTATCTGCCTGGCCAATAGTCTGCCAATACCTATCCGGCATAACGATAGCGGACCCAATCACGAGCTGGTCAAACTCAGCCTAGTGTTACCCCCTACCCTCGGGCGAGTAAGGCCACACCCCTTTCCAACCGACCACGACACAGTGGGAGACGCGGCCTCCTGGTATTCGACCCTCGTGCACTTATATATCCACTCGGTCTCGACATTGGAGTCATCCTCTGGTACTATTGGGTTTAGAAATTTTCACTCAGGGACATCTATGACACCCGTATGCTAGAACCAAACATTTTCGGTATCCAATCCAGCCACCCACGATGTGTCTGTGGAGGCTATGGCCCTGATGTCACTAGGGTATACAATGAGCACAATCACATGAATGTAAGTGCATGAATCATACCATCAGACATGCAACAATCCTGCGTGTATCGCGCACTCATGTAGGGCAACTCCGCCTATCAGGGAGTCCATAAATCATCTACCCAAAGGCATGTACAATGATCAATCAATCCTCACATCAGGTATACATATGATGCGTATGATCATGAATCATGAATCTATACTAAACATGTTATGTGGTGATGGGTTCTGATCAAAACGAATATGGGCCTAGACGGACTATATGCTACAGGTATGGGCCTATTAATGGGCCCTAGGGAGAGAGTGACAATGCGGACATTTAACCAACATCATCCTTACAATGTGGACATCAAACCATCATTGCTCCCAAGGTGTAGCCCGCTATAAAATCAACACATATACTATGGTGGAATCATACTACAATGGGCCTTATGTACGTCCTATAGGGCCTTGACCCATGGGCCTCTAGTACATCAAATGGGCCTCATACATGGGTCTCATATATATAGATCAAGGTGGGCCTCAATGACGGGCCACAAATTCATCAACATGGGCCTAGTCACATGGGCCTTGCATACATCACAATGGGCCTCATAATATGGGCCCTATACAGATCAAAGTGGGCCTCAACAATGGGCCTTAAATAATCTCCAAAATGGTTGGACGGTTTGGATGAAACACATGCATCATGGTGGAGCCCACGCTAACGGAGGGTGTGGATTACAATACATACATAAGTGGGTCCCATGTGGGGCTTACCATAATGTCTATTTCTCATCCAACCCATTGATAAGGTCACTCAGACCTGGGGCCGACAGTAATGTTCATTTTCCACCCAACCTAGGGCCCAACATAATGTTTATTTTCAATTCAACTATTCGTAAGGTCACGTGGACCAGGGTAGGGCCTACTGTAATATTTATTTATCATCCAATCTATTCATAAGGTCATGTGGACCTGGGGGCCCACTGGAATGTTTATGCGCCATCCAAACTGTTCATAAGGTCACTTGGACTTGGCCCACTGTACTGTTTATTTGCCATACAACCTGTTGATAGGGTCACGTGGACCTTGGTCCCACCGTGATGTTGATAGGGTCACGTGGACCTTGGTCCCACCGTGATATTTATTTGCATCCAACCTGTTGAGGGTCACGTGGACCTCGGTCCCATCGTGATATTTATTTGCCATCCAAACTAACCATAAGGTCACAGTCAGGGGCCCACCGCGATGTGGTTCGCAAATCCAGCCCACCCATTATGTGTGTCCCACTTGGCTGAGGGTTCAGACCAAGTTTCAGCCGCATCCAAATTTCAGGTAGGCCCCACCAAGTGTTTTTATATGTTTAGGCATGTCTTCACATGATTTTAAATGGTGTGGCCCACCTGAGTTCCGTATACAGCTGATTTTTGGGGCGGCCACCTGGTTCGAGGGGACCCATCAAATGCATGGTGTCGATGTTCGAAACGCATCACAGTGGGGCCTACAACTGGGGCTATGAGGGCCTGCCAGGCCGTCCGCCTGCCCACTGACAGCGGCAGTAGCAGGTGCTGCTGCCCCTCTTCCTTTGTGTTTTTTTTTTAAACCATATATCTGGTGGTTTTTGATAGGTGGGGCCCATCTCAGACGAATCCATCCCAGCCATTGGTCCCTAGAGCTCGATACAATCCCATAGAGTCCAATATTGGGCTGTTTTTGATATACAGGAGCATCATGGAGTAAATCAAAGGTAAGAACATTGTTTCCTATACTATGGCCCGCCAGGAAAACAGATCAACCTCATTTTTCGGTTCAATGCCTAAAATGATCTGAGGAAGAGGATGGATGGCTTGGATTTTATACATACATCCAGGTGGGGCCTACATGAGTGCCCAAAAAATATATTATTATTATTATTATTATTTTTAAACTGGCTTGTGCACCAGCGTCAGTTCACACTTCTCTATTTACCACACCACGTCCAACGTCCAGAGACGCTGGATGGTCTACATGTGGCACAAGCATTGTGGTGGGTCCCACTTGGACATGGCCCACCTATATGTATACATATATATATTAATATAATATGACATATACTCTTAGTCTAGTGTGGGGATCTCCACATTCCCAAATAATGGATGGTGTGGACCACCACCTGTAACAGGATGGGCCACACCGTTTGATGGACATCTATAACACACATTTGTGGGGCCCACTCCCATCATAATAGCTAGAGAGAGAGAGAGAGAGAGAGAGAGAGAGAGAGAGACGTGAAGGGGGAGGGACCCTGCCACTAATGGACCCTCCCTTGTATAATGCATACATCATGTGGTTCCCACAACAAGTGGCCCTTAAAATAAAAAACAACAGTAGATCACCCACCTCTAGGCCTCCTCCTTGCTCCCTTAGCCTTCTATGCTCCTTACCTAGCCTTTTGATGGTGATTGATGGGATTTTATGGTGTGGATGAGAGATGAGAGGGTGGGCCTCACTTGATGTTTTTGGGAAAACTTGGGAATGCTTGGACATGTGAGGCTTTGAGTTGCTTAGGAGATTTGAGAAATGAGAGAGAGAGAGAGAGAGAGAGAGAGAGAAAGAGAGAGAGAGATGATGGGAGTGATATGGATGGGTGAGGTGTGATGGGTGATGGGTTGGGTTGAAAATTTATAAAAGTGGTATGGTTGTGGTTGAAAATAGGAAAAAGAGGAATGGTGAGGTGGAGAGAGAGTGGACTTTTGAAAAAATTAGGGATGGGTTGTTGTACTTTGGGTAAGGCTTGTACTTGACATTGATTGATGGGACATATCGTAGAAATTTTCTCGAAATTCGTAACGCGCGGTGTTTCTTCGAAACAAACGCTGGCCTACATCTTCTGTCCTGGGTATCGGTTCGGTGCGCGAGTTGCGGCGTTGGAACCGCGACGATGACGCGGTCACTAAGATACAGGTTTTGGTTCGAACCGACTTCGGTTGCGGGACCTGGTTTAGGATCGCGCGCAATCGTTGGATACGGTGCGAAGGTTGTCGAAATTTGACCTGAAGGACCGCAGAAGCTAATGGAACGGTACAGACTAGGACCCACGTCTTACATGCGGGCCCTTTGATCACAAAAGACAAGTATAAAAAAGATTAAAAATGTAGGTCCAAGATCACCCACCGTCCACTCCTTCCTCCCTTGGCTTCCTTTGCTCCTTAGCTTCGATCCTAAAGGAAGAAATGGAGTTTAGATGGTTGAGATGGGAGATGAGAGGGTAGGAAGTAGGCCACACATAAAGCTCTCATGGAGGTTAGGAATTGTTTGGACATGTGGTGTTTTTGGGTTGCTTGGAAAGTGGTTTGAGAATGAGAGAGAGGTTTGTAGAGAGAGAGAGAGAGAGAGAGAGAGAGAGAGAGAGAGAGATGGGTGATGGATGTGGTGAGTGATGGGTGTGTAAGAAACTTTTGACTTTAGGGGTAGATGGTGTAAGAAAAATATGGGGTGTGTCATAATTTTTTAACTTTTGGTGTTGCTTGGGGATGGGTGTGAGGTGATGTGTACTTGACATGTACTTGACCCTTGATGGGATTGATTGATTGATGGATGTGACATTCGGTAGAGATTCTATTGGGTTTTGCCATGCGCGGTGTTTTCCTCGAACTGAACGCGGGCCCATATCTCCTGGCCTGGGTATCACCTCGGCGTGCAAGACGCGGCATTAGAACCGTGGCAAAGGGCAGTTGCTAAGGTACAATTCTTGGGTTGAGTCGACTCTGGTCGATGACATGCGTCTCAGGGTCACGCGCATATGTCGGATAAAGGTCGAAGGTTGCCGGAATTCGACAGGGAGGATCGTGGGAACCTATGGAATGGTACGGACTAAGATGCGGGTCTTACATTCTTGATTAGGCATACATTGGTTCATCATCATCTAAGAAAAAGTATCAATGCATCTATTGAAGCATCTACTTCAAGAAGGCTTCATCAGTTTCTTTACATCGACATTTATCTATGAGAAGATAAGTGTTTACTTTCAATATATTATGTTCATTTTCAGTTTGTTGTGATTACCCAGAAATCTCATTGGGTTGTGGAGTGGTTAGCCCATGAAAATCACTTGAGGTTTTATTGTGATAAGTTTGTGAAAATCACAAGAACAGTAAGAGGTTATTGAGGTGATCCTGTGAAAACTTCGAAAATAGTGGAAAACCAAAATTTCGTGGAGTAGTAATTTTGGGATTGGAGTAGGTGTGTGTTAAACATCGAACTATTATAATTCTGTGTATTGTGGTGATTAATAATCTTATTCTCTATTTTATTATCTTAAAATATTTAATTTAATGATGTCATAAAATAAGGTTGTCCTACTTAAGATTTTAGGTGAAGGTTGTCTTATGACTCAATTGAAATTAAGATTTCAATATCTATTGCTATTATAAATTTATTTTCCACGATTGATTATCAAAAGTTGGTTTAATCGTATTCACCCCCCTGTAGGACATACATAGCTCGACTTACAATGGGTATCAGAGCAAGGTTGCTCTTATTTGGATTCCCCTCTTAGAACTAGATCCATATCTATAAGATGTCAAATTTCGAAAGCTTATCCATATCCAAACCACCTCCCTTTGATGACTCAAATTGTTCATATTAGAAAGCCCGAATGAGGTTCTTCCTCAAATCCATAGATGAAAGTGTATGGCAAGCCATTGTGACTCAATTGTCTCCTCTTACAATGGAGTAGACGAGGATAGAATCACGTCCATAAAAGAAATAACCTATAATATATGGAGAAGTACTCAGAAAGTGAAAGTAGTGCTAATGCAAAAGCCTTGAATGCTATAACTTGTGTCCTATCACTAGATGAGTTCAAAAGAATCATTTCATGTGATACAACAAAACAAGCTTGGGATATACTTAAAATGACACATGAAGGAACAAATATTGTGAAAAAGTCTAAGATCTAAATCCTTACAAGCAAAATTGAGAAAATTCATATGAAATAAAATGAGACATTCATGGATTTCTATACAAAATTAAATGACATAGTTAACTCTATATGGTGTCTTAGTGAAAGCATCCCTAAAAGCAAGGTTTGTGCAAAAATACTAAGATCACTTCCTGAAAGGTTTAATTCCAATGTTGCTACTATATAAGAATTGATGGACAGCGACAAAATGAAGGTTGGGGAATTGGTTGGATCTTTTTAAACTTATGAGTTGAATTTTAAAGCTCTAAAGAACAAGTTCATCGCCCTCAAATCCTCTAAGTCCAAATTAAAGATTTTGAATGGAAATTCTGATAATGAGAAAAATGAGGATGATATGATATTTTTGGCAAAGAAAATTTATAAGAATTTCAAAAAAAAAAGACAAAAGAAAAATGATTTTAAAAAATCTTTTGACAAGAGAAAAGGAAATTCAAGTCATTGGAAATCAAAATCCAAAGACACAATGCTACAATTGCTTTGAGTTTACGCATCTTGCTTCAAAATGTCCTAAAAACGATAAATTGAAAAAGAAATGGCATGATTGCTACTTGGGACGAATAATCAGAATCTGAAATTAATTCAGAAACTGATGAATTGGATTAAGAAGATGTAAAAGAACGTAATGCCTTTATGACAATAGCCAGAGTCGCTACTTCAGAAGATAGTGAAACATCTAAATATGAAACTCCTAAAAGTAAATCTGAAAATGAAGAAAATCTTGAAGAAGCTTATGATGCTATTTGCAGAGAAAGTTGCAAAATTGAAAACTCAAAGAAAAATATGTGAGTAATTGCAATTAGAACTTGAAAAAGCTATAATGGAAAAATCTCAATTTTCTAATTGTTTTGAAAAATCAAAATTAGATTTAAGTTTGAAAAATGCAGAATTGGAAAATCTTAAATCTGATTATGAGAAATTAAAAATTGAATTTCTTCACTTCAAAGTTCAAAGGACACTTGGAATTACATCCAAGGAGACTAGAAACTTGAAAAATTAATAACTTCATCTCGTCGGTATGGTGACAAGTCTGGCCTTAGCTATAACAGATATAACAGTCCAAAGCCTAAGACTTCTACTCCCACTTTTGTGAAAGGAGAATCCTCGAACTCTAAAGTAGAAACTCTAAAAGGGAATGAATTGGATCGCAAAAAGAATATTCAAAAACAAAAAACCCTTTAAAGAATTTTCTAAAGAGAAAACCTTTGCGAATAACCACAACTATATAAGGAAGGAAATTAATAATCATCCTCTTGCTGATAAAATTGTGGACTTGTTTAAAGAGTTGTTGAAATCCAATTCAAGTAAGAAATGAGTAAATAGTATGTAATGCCCTGGATTTCGAGGGTCGAGTAGATACTCAACTCCCGATGTCTCGGGTCCCACTTATGCTTTGCGGAAGCGGGATTTTATAATTCATTTCACCTAACATTTGAGCAGTTCATAGAATTAAAATAAACTATGTGATGTACCCTGGAATAAACATAAATTTTAATGCAAGTAAATTAATAACAAGTAAAATATGTCTATTTAGAGTACAGGACTACAGCTGAGGAAAGTTTATAATTCAAAAAAAATACAAATGTGCAAAAATATACAAAAATAACTCTATGCTATGGCCCCTTCGCTAGCCCTAGGGCAACTATAGTGGCTCACCCAGGAGCTGGCAATAGGAGAGCTCCTCCTTCGAGTTTATGGACGCTTCGTCCAGTGAGTCAGATTCCTAGTACCCGCATCTATGAAAGTGTTCGGTTGTTGTTTTAAAACACCATCCCAGAGTGAGAGTGAGTGATCAACTCAGTGAGTTTCATTAGCAATAAGTTACACATATTATCAATTCCATAGACATAATTAGTGAAAAGTAACTAAGCACACAGTTCCTAACTACTCTTGTTAATGCATATGCATGATATTATGATATGATGCATGCCCTCGCCATCCAACACTCCTTCGAGAGACACCATCTTACGTTCGCAATGCCCAACACTCCCTCAATGCGACCTCAACTGCCGAGTTGCCAACCTAACTAATGTAATGCGATGTAAATATGTTAGCCAAGTATTTAGTTACGTTCATTCATCCAGTAGTTTGGAGAAAATGGGACACCCTAACGGAGTCAATGACCTATCCCGATCGCGGGGCGTAGGCGGCCTCGATGGCTTTGGGCCCGTAGCGGCCATGCACTCGCTATTGTGGAACCTTTTGGGTTCATCACTCCCAGATAACACATACGAAGGTGGATTGTAAGATGAATCACTCAACGTCACTATGGGGAGGCTTGTCACCCTAGCGTAGGAGCGTAGGACGACAACTCGAGCATAGTGTCCCATTCTACCATGCCCGGCTCCCAAGACTTGTGGTTCGCATCGTACTGGTTATCAATGGGCGCATATGGACGTAGGGTGACCCAGGTTCAAACAGGTGTCTACAACCCTAAGTGTAGGGTCGCAATATAGTAATAATCTTGGTAAGACCGAGGTCGAATCCATAGGGACTAATCTCGTGAGTATTCTGAAAGCAACTAGAAGTAGAACTAGAAAAAGATGTAAAACTAATTTTGAAGTGATTGAGAGAGCAATTATGATTAAAGCGATTAAAACTAAGAATTTAAAGGTGAGAACTAGGGTTTCTAAGGATCCACTTGTGGAGATCAGGGAAATCTATTACTTGATTCAAGGACACAACTAAAATTAGAGTCCTATCTTATCCAATTGGAAGATATAGCAATTAAGATCAATCTGAACTTCCTTTGACCTAATTCTCAAAAGAGGAGAATTATGATAATTGGCAGGGATTCCATCACCAAACTATTGCCATGAGACAATGGCAAACAACAGGATTTACCAATCCCATAATTCATAAACATGTGAAGAAGATACTTAAAACTATTGCAGATCTACTGTAATTTGAGTCACAATAAACCATTAAAAATTGAAAGTATTCCTTAAATATCAAACTAGAATCAAAATAAGTTCATCGTAAATATGAATGAAAGTAATAGAAACATCCCATCATGCTACAAGCTTCATCTCTTAGCCCTAGCTAAGAGGTTTAGCATAGACATGATTGAACTTGAATCTCTTAAGAATAACATAAAAACAACTAATGAAAAGGAAGAAAAACTCTTAGCGACAGCTTCTCCACGCTTTTGCTCCACTCCTCAAACCTTAGATGATGGACGTCACAGGGACTCCTATTTATAATTTTGTAGCACCTCCTTTCGCACCGACTTGGAAAAATCTAGAAACCGTCTTAAATTTATGCAGTTTCCTAAAATAGACTTCACCTTCGCGATTTCATAGAATGACCCAGAGTTTCAGAATATGCTTTTTGAGGACACTTTCAGGAATATGTTTTTTTTAGGACAATTTCAGGATTCCTTTTCTTTACTTCAAATATTTGATTCTCTTCATTCCTCACTTAGTTTTCTTGGATCTTTAGCATGTAAATTATTCAATCTTAGCCTTCTAAGATCCATCCCTTGCCTTGGTGATTCTTCAGTATCAAATCCACGCTTTTAGCACCCTTTTCAATATAAGTTCTTAAATTCACCTTGTTACACAAACATGAGTAACATAGAATATTAAGCATTATCATCTTCATAAAACCAAGATATAAATGGGGGATAATATGCAATATTTGACCCTCAACAATAGGTGTGTGCATACATGGTTAACAGACATGGTCGGCCAGCTAATGAGCCAATTTGTCCCCTTTAGATGAATTTCGGAACGCACGACATTGAGGGCAAACGTCTCACGTAGTCCAACTACTACTGGCTATCCATATTCAGACTAATTGAGTCAGATTGGTCCTTGGACAACCCTACCGAAGGGGCTACCCATACGGGTTTTGAAGTTGCTAGCCAACCCGACAAAAGGGGTAGTGCATTTTTGAAACATATAAAAAAAGATTACAATCTACTTATAGTTGTGAGGAATTTAGATATGCATAGCAATAAAATATAGTCATTCGTCATCATAGAATATCATGAATTCTTTAATTTTAAGGGAATTATAGATAAGTATGTAAATAAGTCTTAAATCACTTGAAATCATGGGAAAGTTTGTGTACAATTCCTAATTATAGAAATAATGAACATGCATGGAATGAATTAGATTTTCTCCATTTACTTCAAAATTGGGGATGTGTCACACTTAAATTCGCATGGTGGACAGGAAATTAGACAATGCAAGCATTAAGGTGGTTGGGAGTTAAACATTCTTTCCATAATTAGAATTTATCAAGATAATACTACGTATCTACTATTATACCCCTTGTAAATGACATGCAAACTAAAAATCTGCAACTATAATCACTAGATTCAGCCTAGGTTTGATAAACGGCCACCTAAAGATAATGGTCCGCACCTAGGGATTGCTAATAGCTTGCGGAGCCGCTCTTAGGGTGTCGGTCCTGTGAATTGATGTGTCAGAGCCCTGTGCCAACTGGATTTGCATGTTAGGACACATGCGAGTGGCTTAGTGCACTAGAATTTGAAAGGAAATTGGGAGAATATCTTTCGATCGTCAACAAGCAGCTTCTATGGTGGCGGAGTCGCAAGTTCCGACACAGGGTTGTGATAGGACATGGAAATTCCTCAATTGCCAGCTCCTTGGAGCTCTTTCCCTCCCTACTCTCTCTCTCCTTTTGCTGGAAAATTCGTATGAGAGTGTGGGAGAGGGTTTTTAGAGCTTATATAGCCTGGAAGTTAACCCAATTGGCCCTAGGGAGGCTAGTCCTAATGCATATACCCTTAGTGGGTACATTTCTGGTCCCTGGGGCTGTCCTAGTGGCCCCCTAGCCCATCTGTGTTATGGAATAGGTGTCCCATAGTCAGATGAAGGGTTGTCCCAAGTTTGGTGGCAAACAGATGAGTCAATTGATCATAGGTGCCCGATTTGCGATCAACGGTCACCGATGTTCGACCAGAGCCCCGGTTATACGGATATGAGAAGGAAAATATCCTTAACTCATGCCTCGAGTTTGGTTGTGATCTAATGGTCAGAAAGTCATAACTTCGTGAAAGAGTGGAAGGTCTATTTTACTTAAGCTTTTAGATTTCAGCCTAGGAGATTCGCGCGTTTCAAGCACTTGGATTTTGGCCCAAGTTGTGTAGTTCTGAGTACTGTTCTGGTTCGCCACTCGCGATAGATGTCAAGCCCAGTGAGATAAAAATTATTCTATAATTTCAGAACTAGTGGGCCACTAACGAGCGGTCTGGAGCTTGTTCAGATAATCAGAGCATTTTTCAAATGAATAGGGTAGGGAGATTTCTTAGGCGCAGTTGTTAGGGTCCGGATTAACTAAGTTCACAGTGTGGCCTATTCGAAATTAGTGAAAATGGTGATTCGATCATAATCACTTTAGATCGTTGGTTCTTAGGCTAAATGAGTGATTGGGTTAATTTGGTTTATTAATCAAGATTCGACCCATAGCTGACTCGGCTTTGGGTAGATCTTTAATTTAGTTACGGTTGTCTTGATTGGTCAGTGATAGGTTGGTTAGATTTGGGCCATAGATGAATAATTCACGAGGCGAGACTTGAGGTTTAAGCGATCAGGCGGATTAGTTGGCTTCATACGGTTGGTTAATCGAATTTGTGTGATTCTTTACTAGTATCACCTATGTATAGGCTCACCTTGAGCTTCAAGGGTCAGTAAGTGATGACGTGGGCTAGTTATAAAAAAAAATTTAAGGATTTTTTGAAAATCCAAAATAACAAAAATTCAGGATGTTACAATCTACCCCCTTAAAAACAATTTCATCCCCTAAATTGCCTAATGTAAATAGGTAGAGATATTTTAATTTTGTACGACTAAGTTTTGTTGATTTCACATTCATATGCTTGGTAGGGTGCAAGTAAATATGCTAGTTTGGCTTACTGTAGTCTAAGCTCCTTAAAACTTTTTCACCCTGACAGTTTACTATAGTTTTTCAAATGATTTGGATTCATGATGACGGTTCCCCTCTATCTAGAGTAAAAATATATGTTTTCAATGTTCGGCTAACACGGAGAGACGGTTGTAGTGGGCTTGAACCCGATACATCGATCATCTACCTGACCAGGGTAGAATACTCGTTGTATCCATTCCTAGTCCTGGTGGATCCTAGTCTTCTGCTTGGTCAAAGTAGTGAGTCTATTGGTAGTCACCCAAGATTAAGAATCGAGAATACTTCACAACTGTATGGTCCTGTAATTCCATAGTCCGATCAAGCTAAATGTTTAGGGAATATCACTCATCATCGAAAAGTTCAAATCTTTTATTTATAAGGTTATCCTTTGGGTCTTGGTCAAAGAGAGTTCTCGTTTTAATTTTTGTCCAAATTAGAGATTAATAAATCTCTCAATATGCCTATGGTCAAAGATCATCCTAAAAGGTTTTTAATGGCATAAAATTTTATATGTATATTGCCATTTCGATCTTATGGCTAGTGGGTTATGAGCAAACTGTACTTCGATTTCATTAATTTCAAGAGGGAAGAAATAATCGAAAGTTCTAAGGTATTCTGGAGGTTTGGAGTGCTAATAACGCTAATAAGGATGCAGAAAAGGAAAGATGAAGAATATCATCTTTTCAATATTGTTTGAACCTTAAGTTATAAGATAATAAGAAAACTCAAAAATATTTTATTGTAGTCTGCCTCTAATATGAGGTTACAGAGTATTAAACTATGAAACTCAATCCTAATCAAGGGTCCTAATTTAATTGCACTAAAAATAAATTAAACTAAAAAAATATAATCAAATTTAATCACGGGATGCTTCCTAGTGTGATTATAAATAATTCTTAAATAGATACCAAATACTAAACTTTAATATGAAAAGATATGACTAGTCTATTGGCAACTCGAAGTTGCAGAAATTTTCGGTTTCAACCCTTCTATTATTTGTAACATATTTGTCATTTTTAGCTACTAAATTATTTTTATAAATTTTTTAGTAATCCATTATTAAGACCACTTTTATTTTATAAAATTTTGTTTTATTTGAAGTTCCATAAAAATTTTAAAAATTCAGGAAGTAGTAGTTGTCCAAAACCAATGATTTTCTATTTGTTTCTAAAATACCTCTACTGCTTGTAATGTTTTTCATACTTAAGGTAACTAAATTATTTTATAAATTTTTAGAATAAGTTATCAATAATTTTATTCGCATATTACAAAATTTTATCTCTTTTTGAGTAGTAGAAAAATTATTAAAATTCTAAAAGTGACAGTTGTCTGAAACTAATGATTTTTGTATGATTGCAAAATGTATCTATTTCTTGTAATGTTTCTTATACTTTAGTATCTAAATTATTTTTAAAATTTTTATAATGTTTTATCATTAAGTTTAAATATATATCACAAAATTTTATTTCATTCAGAGTTGTAGATAAATTATTAAAATTCTAAAAGTAACAACTGTTTGAAACCAATAATTTTTGGATAGTTGTCAAATCATTCTAAATTTAACTATATTATAATTTTTTTATTTATTTTTATATAAAACTAGACTTATTAAGATTCAATCTAACTTTTGAATCACTTAAATCGGAGTTATATTGAGGGAGATATGAATTTTTAAAGTTCATCAAAAATCTGGATTTTTCTTAAAAAAATCCGGCGGTGGCCCTGCCACGCCCTGTGGTGGTCAGTGGTAGCCTGCCGATCTGGTGGTAGCCTCGCCATCCTCTGTGGTGTTCAGCGGTGGCTCCACCACTCTTTGTTGGAAAATGGCGTATCTTACAAACTCAAATGAGTTATTTGACGTGCCGTATATGATTTTGGGGTAGGAGGAGTCACTTAGGCCAAAAAACTAGGTTATTTTGTGAGATTTCATCAGGTCAATGGTCTAAAATCCATTTTATTTACATTTTTACCATTTATAGTAAGTTTTCGTTTAATTATAGCTCTTCATCCTTTGAGTTTTCGGAGTTGTGTCTAATATGAAAAGTACTTTAAAAAATTACAAGAATAAAGCGGTGAAATGTGAGAAGTTGGTAGCCTTGAGGAAGATGGGTTTAGGGAATAAGGGATTTTGATCATCCACATCTAGGATCGACTAGAATTAGTCGATTGGAGTTGGTGGTGGCCCATTTGAGCTTAGGGGTACCGGTTCTCGCCGAACCTAAGTTTTTCTCACTCCATACTCCCCATTCTTTCCCAATTCGACTCCATTTTGCCCGTTCCATGATCGGGGTGGGCCAGAAAAAGGCCCGATCGGAAGTGAAGATGATTTAGACCGTCAGAACTTAAAATTGACGTATCTCATAAACTAAAATGAATTATCAGGCATACCACACATGATTTTGGGGTAGGGCGAGCTACTTTAGTCACCCAACCCTGCTACACTGGGTTACACAAACCGAATTTGTGAGTTTTCGCCTGATTGTGGCCGAAACACATTTGAGTGCTCCAAGACCCAGCCTCTACTATCATCATAGCTACTCTCTCTTCATTTAAGTCCCTTCTAAGTTCAATTTTCTAAACTAAGACCCGAACACTCGAGATGACTGCGGGTTCGGCCCTAGGGTTTAGCATTGCTAAGTTTCAACACTCCCATCCATGTCAGCAAATGCATTATGTCGAGTCCATAGCCCACGACCTAGTTTAATCCCAAACCATCCTCTGATACTGGCCGAGCTATATGTCCTATAGGGGGGGGGGGGGGGGTGAATAGGACTATGCCAAAATAAAAAAAATAATAAGTGGAATGAAGACAACAGATAGCCAAATAAAATGCAAATAACCAAAGGAAATAACAACCTCAAAAATCAAGTATTAAGAGGTTGATACAAACTTGGTTCTAAGGACAACCTAACAACAAAAACTAATGGTTTATGGCAGGACAACCTTACTAGAACGTGGGTGAGTATCAAAAAACTCAAACTGAATAGGAAATGAAAGAAATAGAAACTAATCTATTATAACATTCACCACACAATGTTGAAATTTAAAGATTACAACATTCATATCCACAAATACATCCCACAATCTTAAATCATAAGAGATAAAGAAATAAACCATACATCCACCAAACACAATGAATTATAGTGGTTCACTTGTGTGTACACCAACTGTTAAACAATAGCCACACAACTACTCCACTCCTAATATTCACTCCCTCGGGATATTAGCGTTCACTAATCAAAATAGGTTTTTCAAGGTTCACCCAAAACCTTCACAATTGTGTCTTTCAAGTGGGCTTACACAATTCAAAAATCCCATATTCTGAGTTTTTTGAATCACCTCAGACAAACCAAAAATGAGATTTTCTGGAATAATCTCACAAACCAAATAGGTATTGAATTACAGAAAAGAAAATACTTATCTGTATGACGATTCCGAAGCAGCCCGGTAGAACCAACTTGATGTCGACGTAGATGTTCAACGTTCAGTCTCACAAGTGTATAAGGTTCTAAGTCTAGATAATTTTTAATTAAATCAGTAAGGGCTTTGTATTGATTTTGATTTCGAAAAAAGATAAATTAAATATTCCTTTTCAATATAAGAATGGAATAGAGATTCAAAATCAAATTACAAGAGCTACTTTAAAGAATCTTAAATATGCATAACATATCTTATAATGTACTCAAAATAAACTCAGAGTGATTGCTTAAGAATGATAAGAATTGAATAGAAAACTCTGAAATTCGAGCACTATTTATAGGTAAAAAATTAGTTCACACGACTGGGCTTTGGTTAGCTATGACTGGCCTTATCCAAACAGATTTTCAAAAATTCTGGCGCAATAAGATTTTTTAGTTCACGACTAGCCTTGTGGGTCTCACGACTGGTCGAGTGGCCTGCTCGACTAGTCGTGGACACCACACAACTGGTCATATGAGTCCAGATTACACGCTGGAAAATGAGTCAAGCACTATTCACACAACTAGTTGAGTAGTTTCCAGGACTGGTCGTATACTAACAGAAAAATTCTAAAAATTCATAACAAATCCTGGACAGGTCGAGGAAATACTACTACTGGTCGAGCCAGTGCTAGGGCTAGTCGAAAGAACAGAATTTTACACTTATAAAATGACCAAAATGACTGACCGGAAGTATGAAATGATCTAATCATGATCTAAGGTCAATTTAGGTTAATCATACCTTACTTGTGAGATAGAACATATGAACACTTAATGTATTGATTACTTAAGTAGCTTTAATTCTTGTGATCTTCAAAGTTTGAACTCGACATACCAAACATAATCTTCAACTAGGTCTTGAGTTCTTGGACTTTTCTAGTTCCAGATTTTGAACCGCAATGTTCTTGAAAACTGTCTTCACTTTCTTCCAGTTTGAAGATCTCGGTAAGTTCGTCGTAGATATCGGTAAGATAGATTTAGCACGAATAGAACGAACGTTGAAGATTCAATGTGAATAAATGGACAAGCTTGATACAAATCAAGATACAAACTTAAATTGGTTTGGCACACCAAAATTTGACAATACTTAGGGTTTATCAACATAGCACTTTCAATCTCCCCCTTTGTCAAATTTATGACAAAATCAGAATTACAAAATGCAATAAATATTCAAACAACATATTGCACAAACATATTATGATATCATGCTCAATAATCAACTCTCCCCTTTAATCCTGTAATGACCTGAAAAATTTCGTGCCAAGACCCCAGTACTACCTCATATTTCCTTAGACGTTATGTGTGGGTTAATTAGCGTTAAACTCAATTACTTGTGAAATTTGCACAAATTACTTTAAATTTGATCTGCAGGACTCAAAACTTGTAGAATCGTTAACGCTATGTTACCCTGAAATCTAGGATTCAACGCTAAAGCCAGTTGCTCTCGGGAGTACTGGGAAACTTTGGATCGGACCTGGACCGCGCGTCGAAAGTTCGATAGTGTCGATCTTAGACAATTTTGGTCATCTTGTTGGGCTTGACCATCAACTCAAAAATCAAGACCAGATGATGTCCTGGGTCGATTTGCTTGAGTCCGGAGTAAAGAGTGTGAGAAAGCAGAGAAATTAAATATAATTTATGAAATCTGAGTTGTGTCGCTTGCGCGACGATTTTAAGCACTCTGACCATTGGATTCTGACCCAATTTTACCCTCGGATCAGGGAAGATGGCCTGACATGTCCAAGTGCCGGTGGACCTGATCGAGATTCAGTGACCGTTGAATTGAGAGTGGTCCGCCACGGCTGATCTGTAAATTCCATCGGTACGAAAACTCAGTCTAACCAAGATCCATGGTCAGTAAGCTTAAGTCCAATCCCACATGGAGAAAGGACCACTAGAAGTGTTCTGTTGGATTGGAATAGGCCTGATTTGGTTATAACCTAAGTATACCTTGGCCCTGGGGCTATTTTCATCTCTTTTAGGCCTATATAAAGACCTTAAAACCCTCACTCTCTTTTCCATACGAATTTCCTAACCCTAGCTAAGGAAGAGAGAGGAAAAGAGAGAGAAAGTTAGAGAGAAGCTGGTGAATCATCTTGAGATTCTTTCCTATGATTCTGCATACCTAAACCATCACTTTTGAATCGTTATTTCGGCGATTCTAAGTTCCTTCTTGGGTAAGTTAATCAAACCCTAACCTGTTTTAGAGCTTAGATTTGTCTAAGTGTTGATGTAGCTCATTTCTATTCTTGCCTTAGGTTTTCTAGTCACCGTTGATGAAGACTTATCGTCTGAATCAGATCTGTGTGCTTTTTCTGGTTTAAGGTGCGGACTATATTTATATAGGTTATGGTTTTCAAGGCTTTTAATGTTGGGTAATGATTTATTATTGTTATGGATGCAATTTCACATGCCAACTGTGATGTTTATTTTGCGTTCCTGATATGTATGTGTTATATTGAGATTTGTGTATTCTATGTATATGTTGGAAGTATCATATACGTATAAAATATGAACATGTGCTTGCCATGATTAATTGTCGTGTACTTGTGCTAGTTGTATGTGTGTCAACTCCTTGGCCAAAGGAATTGTCCAAATGTGTGTTATCGCCAACATACGTCATGTATGTTGGCATATGTAGTCTAAGTGTTTGTAGAAAAGTCTGAATGATCTAGTGAGTAATATATTGTCCTATTTATGGGTGTTGAGAAGAGATTCTCAACTACCCTATGGAGGTGTATGATTTCCTATATGCCATTTACATTCTTTGTTGTTTAACTTTAAGCACTACTTATGTGTAATTCATGTTAAGTTGATATTCTTCTAATGCTCACATACTGTATGATTAGCATGGTTGTTCCATCATTGTTCTAAATTGTTAATATGATTATCTGTTATAATTGAATGTGTTTGGGACTATGGAATAGTCCAGGAAATCAGTAACAAACCTTGAGTTCGTGGCTGAGGTTGTTTTCACCACGTAAGACGTGTTTGACGAACCCAAGTCGTATTAGGGTTGTCGGCAGTGGTTTGGCCACACGGAGTGTTAGCGCACTCTATGTTGTTCAACTCAATGTGCGCTCATGCTAGTCAAGTTCGTCAAGTAACCCGATTGTCCGATGTATGTTCACCATGTATGGACGCTATTGTTTGAATCTAGGGTACCAAACTTACCAATGTAATTCCGCAACCATTGTACCTTGATCCGCTAAGACTCATGAGCCGAGCATGGTAGTATGGGACACCGTGGTCGAGCTGTCGGCCTATGCTGGGGTGACGAGCCTCCCCGTAGTGGCTAGTGAGCACACCAGACTCGTGAGCCGATTATGGTGGTATGGGACACTATATTCGTGCTGTCGGCCTACATTGATTGGTGACGAGCCCTTTGTAGTGACCTCGAGCATACCTTGATACTGCATTGAGGCGACGAGCCTTAGGGTAGTAACTAAGGTATGATAGGCATGCATTGATTGGTGACGAGCCCTTTGCAGTGACTTGAAACCATATGATTGTATGAGATTGTCTAGAACTGACGACCCTAGAATGGATCACTGTTTGGAAATTGATATAAGGAAGGTACCTTAGCTTCCCAATCCTGCTATATGAAAAGGACTAATAACAACTTGGTAATCATGTTCATGCACCGCATTGCATGTGCATAGGAGTTGTTGGCACTGCGGGAGGTTGTCATGCGTACCGTAAGATGAAGATGCTGAGGGAGTGCAGGCGAGGGCATGCATCATTCCTACATACATCCTTGCATTAACAAGAGTAGTTAGGATGTGTTTGATTGTATTGCCTTATCATTATTGCTTGATTGATTTGATAACATGTTAACTTTTACTGTATAGTTTCACTGAGTTGATCACTCACTCCCACATCCTGGGTCGGTGTTTCAACACCAACCAGACCTTGTCTTAGATGCAGATGTTGACGCGATCTCTGAGGCAGAACAGGATTTCGAGGATGATGAGGACGCAATTTCGTTTATGCAGTTCTCAGGCGGGTTCATGTGAGCCATGTTCTGATGTGCGGGGATTCTAGGTTTCCTTTTGTAATAATGTCATTTTGATACTTGTATTTTGAGAGCAACACTTGTTATTATGACCTGGCATGTATACGTATTTCAGGGATTTGCACATGTACACTTATGTTTCTTTAAGTCTTCCGCTTGCGTCTTTCACTTATCCCTGGATTATGTTTGCAGTTTGGCTTAATCTATTCCATGTTTTATGCACTCATACAGACAACATATATCCATCATTAAATATGTTGCATAAGTAATGTTTTGAAACTCGGGAGCTGAGTTATGCTCGACCCCCGATTTTCAGGCCGTTACAAATCCACTACTCTCTGCAAAAAAAAATAATATTAGCCATCATATCATATCATTATCCTTATCCTCATATCATTCAACAATGTTCTCCCCCTTTTATTACAACATGACAAAGGAAGCGAATAATGATAAAGGAAGATAATAAGAGAGCAAGTAGAATTAATAACTACTCATCCAAATCAATTAAAACAAAGTATCTAAACTGAATAGACAAGAGATAAAACAACATTATCCAAGCAGTCATTAGGGAAAAGAGTGAGAATAAAGTTATTACAGATACCATCAAATCAAAATGAAACTAATCAAATCCTGAAGAGGGAGCAGGAATAGATGGTTCAATTTGATATAAACCCTTATTAATGCGCCACATATATTTGCCCATATAAGCAAATTGAGAATCCTGGGTTACACGAATCTGAGCCACCTGTTCCTCAAGAGTATGCAACCTCTCAGTGAAATCAGAAGGCTGATAATCAAGGTCAGCCTCAGAATTTGATTCAAGTTCATCTAATAAATCATCCATATTAACGTCTTCTTGAGGTAAAGCATCAGCTTCTTCAACTTCTTCATCTCCTCCAGCATTCCCATCAACTTGATCAGTTGCCAAGTCCAAGTTCATCTTGTAGATATTAGAGTTATTAAATGGACGAAGATTAATAGAACCTTCTCCAACAGGCATACCTATCAAAGTATGATTAGCTAAGGCAGTTATAAGATAAGCAAAAGGAATATCGCTATGACCAAGATGGAGTTGAAACTGAATAATATGATGACAGATAAGAGAATGAAGACAGATATGGATGCCAGTTACAACAGAATGTATAATGCGGGCCATAAAAGAGGTCAACTCAGTCTTGTTACCTGAGTAAGGATAGACATTCAAAATAAAAATCTGATGCAAGACCCTGTATCTGGGCAACATATATTTAGAACTGAGTGCAGTACTGCCGTTCCATTTTACATTCATGTTACAGAGAACTCTCGTAATCAATTGTTTAGCATTTTCAGAAGGTCTAGCTTGTAAAGTGGATATGGGTACACCGTCATCAATAACAGGTATATCCATGATTACTGAAATCAAATAACGGTCTACCTTAATTGGACATTCTCTAGTTGACACAATAAATGTCAAATCATCTTGAGAGAACTTAGTAACGTAAGCGTACATGCCCTACGCAATAGATCGGTATATAGGACCGCCCCAAGATAGTATGTTTTCCCATCCTACAGCTTGAAGGAGAGGGACAATGTTGAAGCGCTTAATATGATCAGTAATGACAACACGCTTAATAATAACATTTCTAAGATGGAAATTACTCTCGGGATCCTCTTAGGGAGGCCGAAGGTGACGCACGGTAATAGGTGCGGAACGGGAAGAGGAGGGACCACGAGTGGTTCTCTTCCTATTTCTTCCTTCCATTGTAACAAGAAAACAAGGAAACAAAGGTTTGTAAAAAGGAATGAAAGGATTCCAAGTAAATCAGATTTTAAGGAAGAAACACTTTTAAACCACTATAAATCTGGAAACAAGAAACAAAATTAAGATTAAGGATGATCAAAGAACTTAAATCTAGAAGGAAATAAAAAATGAAATACTAACCGGAGAGTAATCGAAGATGGGTTCGACCGGTCGTGGTTGGACTTGATGGAGAAGAAAGAAATGAAGAAAAATGACTTTTTCACAAATAAAAACTCAATTCTTGTGTTTCATGACTGGTCGTGTGCATACTCGACTGGTCGTGCCACGACTGGTCGAGTGTGTACTCAACTAGTTGTGTAACACAAAATGTGCTATTTTGCATATATTTAAAAATTTAAAAATGTAAAATAATATATACATACATTATGATACAAATGAGCACAAATCATCAGTTGCTCAAATCATCAGTTCATATTGCACATACGAAGATCAAATTTCAATTTTACAAATCGATTTTTATCGAGCGGTTTTGTAAATATGTTAGCTAGTTGATTCTTGGTCTGAATATATTTTAATGAAATTATCTTTTCTTCTACCAATTCATGAATATAATGATACCTAATGTCAATGTGTTTGGTTCGTGAATGCTGAATAGGATTTTTGGATATATTAATTGCGTTTGTGCTATCACATTTAACATTATAGATTCTTGTACAATTCTGTAATCACTTAACATCCTCTTCATCCATACTAGCTGAGTGCATGCATTACCTGCAACAATATATTCAGCCTTGGCAGTGAAGAGCGATACGAAACTTTGTTTCTTACTTAACCAGGAAACTAGACAGTTCCCGACATAGAAATAACCACCTCTGGCTGATTTACGATCATCAATGTTACCAACCCAATCAGCATCCGTGTAACCAGCTAATTGCACACTAATATCATGTGGATACCAGAGACCAAGATTAGCTGAACTAACGACATATCACAAAATTCGCTTAACAACAATCAAGTGGGACTCTTTAGGGTCCGATTGATATCTGTCACAAATTTCAATGCTAAAAGTAATATCAGGTTGACTCGTAGTTAAATAAAGTAAACTTCCTATCATACTGCAATACACCTTAGGATTCACACTCTTACCTGTTGAATCCTTAGAGAGTTTGAGAGTGGTACTCATTGGAGTATTAAAATTCTTTCCACTCTCAAATCCGAACCTTTTAACTAAGTTCAGAGTATATTTGGTTTGAGAGATGAAGAATCCATCAAGAAGCTGTTTGACTTGTAACCCTAGGAAATAATTTAGTTCTCCAATCATTCTCATTTCGAATTTGGACTTCGTAAGATTTGCAAACTCAACAGTCAAGTTAGCACAGTTAGATCCATAGATAATGTCATCAACATAGTTTTGTAAAATTAAAATATGATCGTTATATTTTTTAACAAATAATGTTTTATCTACACACCCCATAACAAACTCATGACTTAATAAGAATTTAGTTAATTTCTCGTACCATGCCCTGGGAGCCTGTTTTAAACCATAGAGTGCCTTTTTTAGGCGATAAGCATGATTAGCATGCTTAGGGTCTTCGAAACCCTTTGGTTGTTCAACGTATACTTTTTCATGCAAATCACCATTTAAAAATGCAATCTTAACATCCATTTGATATATTTTGAATTTTTTAAAGCACGCAATGGATATAAACAGTCTGATTGATTTAAGACGAGCTACTGGGGTAAAGGTTTCATCATAATCAATGCCTTCAATTTGGGTGTATCCTTGTACAACCAGCCTAGCCTTATTTCTAATTATGTTATCAAATTCATCAGACTTATTCTTGAAAATCCATTTTGTTCCGATAATATGTTTATCAGTTGGTCTTGGAACTAAATACCAAACATAATTTCTCATAAACTGATTAAGATCTTCTTGCATAACTATAATCTTTTTCATTAGTAAGGGCTTCTTTTATGTTAGCCGGCTCCATCTGAGATGTAAAGCACACGTAGTTACATATATCTTCTAATTATTTACGAGTGTGTACACCAGTGAGGGGATTTCCAAGGATTTGATTAGTAGGATGATTTTTATTTGTTCGTAGTTTAGTGTTATTTTGATTAGATGAAGAGATTGGTGGCGAGCTACCCGTGGTTGGCAGGCTACTGTGCTGGTAGGCTACTGTGTACGCAGTGGGGGTTGAACTTGTCCCACATCGGAAGAGTCGTAAGAAGTTGTGATGGTTATATGTGGGTTTCTAACCTTAAGTATACAATGCGTTTTGGGGGCAACCCTGAGAACAAAGCCGTGAGCCCTATGGGTAAAGTGGACAATATTGTGTCCATGGGTGAGGCGTTTCATAGGCCCTGCTTCCAAATTGGCTAGCGTTGGAAAATGTGTTGGTGCCAGGTGGCCCGCACCATGCTGTTTTTATTAAATCCACCATTACCACCATACGTGTCATCCTATTTTAGGTCCAGGAACCAAAATTAGCTCCATCCATTATTCAGGTAAACTATATACTATACGATTAGAAACTGTTTCTCTTAGTACGACCCACCTAAATTACATATGAGCATGAATATTAGGCCCACATTCTAAGTTTTGGTGTGGCATCTAATGGTCAGAGTGGATTATATAATCATCATGGTGAGCCCTATAAAAATCAAGGGTGGACCTTCTCTCCCAAGTCTTTCTTTCCATTAGTGTGCCCCCCTTCATTAGAAGTCAGCCCAGTGTTTTGGCTCTATGTTTAACACGAGATTACACATCTAATGGTGGGAGTGGATCTTACATATACATCATGGTGGGCCCTTTCAAAAATTATGGTTCCACCTCGGTAAAAATTTTCTTTTTGATGGTATGAGTTTAAACAGTTGGACCATAGGTTATGGTCCACCTAATGGGTAACTTCTAATTTATTAAGCCAATGAGACCTCCAAGCTGTAAGCAACATTTTTCATGAAAATCATCCACATCCACTCATCAAGTGGCCACACTTTTATTTTTTTATTTATCAATGGCTATAAACAGTTTTTTATAATATAGGTCACTTGGTGAGTGGATGGCCACTTTTATTTTGTTATTTATCAATAGCTATAAATTGTTTTCTATAGTATGAGTCACCTGATGAGTGGATAGGATGGTGTTTGCACTGGGTGATCCTCATGGTTGGGCCAACCTATTTATTAGGAAGATTGGATTTCACAAGCACTTAATAGGGAGGAAGTTATCTACTGGGTGTACCTTAAACTGTGGTCCAACTGGAAAATGATGGATGCCCCCACCCTTGATTTCTTAAGGTCCCACCATGACGTGTATGTGGAATCTGCTACAAAAAAAAAAAAACATTGTACCTTGATTTTTTTACGGGGGCCTACCTTGAAGTCCATTCTAGATCCACTTCACTCCATTTAAATAAACGTGTAAGTCCAGAAAAAATAATATTAGTTTGACATGTGATTTAGGTAGGCCACCACAAAGAAAATCATTGGGAGACATTCACCGTCGATTTTTAGATGATGCACTGTGATGATTATATGATGTCCACTCCAATCATTAGACTGTACACCGAAATTTAGGCCTAGGGCCCAAAAAGTCAAATCTATATATGATTCAAATGGGCTATACCAATGGAAACGATTTGGAGGGTGGGCATTGTTCTTGACATTTTTTCCAATCATGTAGTCCACTTGAATCATAGATGAGGCTGATTTTTGGGCCCTGGCTGTGGGGTTACGCACTTGGTGGTGGTCGGGATAGATTTCACATAAACATCACGGTGGGGCCTAGCCTAACCTTATATGATAATATTATACTTAAATTAATTAATGGGCAGCTTATTAAAAAACCTTTTTAAAAAGGTAATTGTTAATGAGTCATTTTGTAAATTCCCTTTCCTTTTTTAATTGAAGTTTGTTCGATATAACAGTGTGTGTGGCCCACACTGCTCGACCTCATGGGAACTTCCCATGAGGTCGAGCTATGTGGGCCCCACTGTGATGTGTGTTGAACATCAACACCGTGTATTTGATGAGTTCCCTTTAAATTATGGGATATCCCAAAAAATCAGCCGTATACGGACCTCAGGTGGGCCATACCATCTAAAATCATTTGAAGACATCCCTAAAACATATAAAAGCACTTGGTGGGGCCCACCTGAAATTTGGATGCGTGTGAAACTTGGTCTGACCCCTCATCCAAGTGGGACACACATAGGATGGGCTGGATTTGTGAACCACATCTCGGTGGGCCCAATAAATGATTATGAATGTTTTAATGGGAGGGTAACCACTTTCAACTTTTGTATGTGGTGTGGCCCACACAAGTCATGGATTAACTTGATTTTTAAGCTCGAGGCCCACCATGGAATGGTGCATCTGAATGATGGGGTAGATGTTTGACATGCATCACGGCGGGCCAACGTAGCTCGAGACCACATAGAACCATTTCCCACACACACACACACAATTATTACAGGATGCATTTGCTTTTGAGAGATGACAAGCGAAAATGATCAACTTCTCTATTGCACATGGGAAAACTCCTCTTGGGCTAGCCCGTGATTGGAAGGTATGCATATTGTTGTAAATTATTTTATATAGGTTTTATTTATTTATTTATTTTTACGTGAAAATGAATGCTAGTTTGATGCAGCATAGCCACTTTCAGGTCATCAACTTTTTGTCAAAGTAATTAGTTACAGTTCTGTTGTTTTTTTACTTTTCTTTTTATTTTCTAGAGGCGCTGCCAAAGAGCATGAAGGCAATGGGGGTATGAAATAATTAACGAAGGTAAGGAAACCACTTCACTTTTGAACTTTGGCTGCGGGTTTGAGTCCCAACCTGAATGGGTTGGACTTAGGCTTAATATAGAACCATTTATGGGGCCTAGCTCTAATTTAAAATGGGTTAGCCTTAGGCCTAGGTCAGGTTGGCCCGCATGTTAACAGACCCAACCTGCTTTTGAGGTGGGTTCAAGCCAAACTAATTGTCTAGTGAGTTGGGTTTGAGTTAGAAAATTTTCTATTTAAATAATGGGTTAGGCTGGGGTTGAACCCTACCTACATAGGTTATTAATGGGTTGAGTTACATGAGCCAACTTGACTCGACCTGAAACCCAAAACAAAATAAAGAAGAAATGGATAAATTTATTTTCTGGACCAACTAAACCTGATTTCTCAGGTCCAATTAATCGAAATTGAGCTGGTTAAAATTGGGTTGGATTCATGGGTCGGGGTTCATCGGGTACCATGGTCAAATTTGGATAGGAGGCCAATATCGACCCATTAAATTAGTGGGTTGACTAACTCCTTTTGATTTCAACCTAACCTAAACAGCCCGAATTTTAATGGGTTAGGGCTAGGTCCAAAATTCCAAGCAGATTCTTAAGTGGGTCTGGTATGAGGACCAAATCCCAACCCATCCCATTTGCAACCCTGCCTATTGGGCTTTTGGGTCGGGCTTAGGCTTAAAATTCAAGCCCGTTTCCAATCAAGCCTAATTTGGATAATGTTACCCCAAGCCTACTAATTAGGATTTAGAAAGGCAATTTTATAATATATATATATATGTGTGTGTGTGTGTGTGTGTGTGTGTGTGTGTGTGTGTGTGTGTAGAGAGAGAGAGAGAGAAAGAGAGAGTTTCTGGAGCTTTGCATCCACCATTAACAACGGGTCCACATTACTACCACTTTAGATTTCGAGGGTCGAGCAAAGCTCTACTCCTGAGATCCAACACATCACTTATGCAACATGGATGATGATTGAGATTTCGTCCATATGAATGAGTTAAACATGAGTGGGATTATACTAAAACGACACATCATACTCCAGAGATAATTTAATTTAAGCAAGCAGAAGACTGAAACATATATATTTGAACAGGTAAGTGTTTCACAACCTCCAGAGTATGAGTATGTTACCGGATTGAATATATACATGTATTGTTTCAAAATTTACAAAATATCAAAGTGTAAAGTGTCCAACTAATCCATATGTCACTGTAATCCCATCGAATCAGCACGAGGTCTACATAGACCCGCCTGAGAGCTGAATGTAGGAGAATTCTTCTCCTCATCTATGAAGTCTAACTCCGCTGCATAGGCTTCCTCATTACCTGCATTTAAACCAGACTCTGGTTGGTGTTTTAAAACACCGTCCCAGGGTGGGAGTGAGTAATCAACTCAGTGGTACTATAAGGCAAATGTTAACATGTTATCAAGTCAATCAAGTAGTAATGATAAAGAAATACAACAATCACTTCCTAACTACTCTTGTTAATGCAGGAATAGAGTGCAGTAATGATGCATGCCCTCGCACAAAGCTCCCTCACAAGCGACTCCAACAACCAAGTTCGCACATGACAACCTCCCTAAAGTGCACCTTCCTCGCTAAAGCACATGCAATGCGGTGTATGGTCGTGTTAACCGAGTACTTAATTAGGCTCATTCATACAGTAGATTTGGAGAGCTAAGGTACCTCCCTTTATATCATTAACCCAAACGAAGGATCCATCTAGGGTCGTCAATCCTAGTTAACCACATATGATAGGCAAGTTGTAGGGCATCACCTCTAATGAAAAGCAGTCGATAGGAAAATTCAAAAGTTTATACTCGCGGTCACTACGGGAAGTCTCGTCACCTCAGTGTAAGCTGATAGCTGAAACACGATGTCCCATACCACCATGCCCGACTCATGAGTTTAGGTTGCTCACTGATCACTACGAGGAGGCTCGTCACCCCAGCATAGGCCGGCAGCTCGACTACGGTGTCCTATACCACCATGTCCGGCTTATGAGTCTTAGCGGATCGTGGTACCATGGTTGAAACAGACTTTTACATTGGTAAGTAGTACCTTAGATTCAAGCAGTGATGTCCATACATGATAAACACATAATAGGCCAATCGATTTATTTTGTAAGTTCGATTGGTACGAGCACACGTTGACTTAATCGACATGAAGCACATAAGTACCCCTTGTGGCCTAACCACTGTCGACAATCGCCGTGCGACCCTGATTCATCGAGTTACCCAATGTGGTAAGACTAATTCGGCCACCTGTACATGGACTCTTATCGATTGCCTGGGCTACGTTGTAGCCCCAATCTTACTCAGATGTAATAGATAAATCCATGTGATAATCATATCAGCGTTTAACAAACAATCCAAATCAATTCCTCATTTGAGCATTTCATCAAACACATTGATCATATTTATAACCCTTGCATTTTATCCATAAATTTCGTAGCGACAAATATGATTACATGAAGGAAACTATACATATGATTAAGGTAATTGAGAATCCTATCTTAATACTCTTAATAAATACAAATCATCAGCATTTTCTCATTCAGACAATTTATCAAACATTTAGGCTACGCCTCACCAAATGTATAGACTAGGTTAGTTACAACATTTATTTTAGCAAGTCCTTATACAAAGAGGTCAGCATACATGTGGCAACGATGAATCCTAGATTAGTAGTCATGGCAAGCACAAATCATGTTTACGTGTTCATTCAAACATTTCAACAAACACGTGGGATGCATCTTTTGTTCAACATAGTTCATACATGTATATTATATCGAAAACGGCGTATCTAAGACAATATGGCAGCAATCAAGTCAGACATAAATCATTAGCTGACATTAAAAGAATTGATAGCTACAACCTAAACGTTTATAGTTCGCACCTTTCGTTGGAATACTCGTTTCAGACTCGGTTCAAATCCTACGTTCTCGAAAATGGGATGATGGGTACCTAAATCATGAAATCCATTAGCTAGGTTGACAAACGACTATTCTAGATCTTAACTACGGCGTTAGGGTTTAGATTTCTTACCGAAGTTGTAGTTGAAATAGGTTGTGTAGCGAAGTGGGTAGGCGAATCAGTGCGTGGAGTTGTGGGAAAGAATCCCAGCGAAGATCTCCAAGAATCCTTCTTCCTTCCTATTTTCTCTCCTTTTCTCTCTCTTCCTTAGGGTTTTTAGAAAATTCGTATGGAATGGGAATGAGGTGGTTTAAGGGCTTTATATAGGCCCAAAACTGACGCAAATGACCCCAGGGCCATGGTATACTTAATTTATAACCAAAGGGTACCTGTTTCGGGCAAACGGGGCTCGTTTAGAGGTCCACTACTCACATTATTGGGTAAGTTTCCTGACAGTGGATCTATGCTAGGATGTGATTTTGGCACGATTGGATAGGTCGATCAGTCGTGAAAGACCCGCGTCAGATCAATAATCATACTTATTCGATCGAGGCCACAAGTATACGGATAAGACTAGGGAAATTTCCTCTTCCCTTGTGTGAAGTTTGGTAAAAAACTGACAGTCCGAAATCTCCAATTTCGCGTGTGAGCGAATGACCCAATTCACTTAAGTCTCATTACATTTTCTAAAGATATTCCTGTTTCTCACGCACTTTGCTCAGGGCTCAAGTTGTGCATCTCTGGACAACATCTGGGCTCAATTCCCGTAATGGTTGTCAATCCCAGTAAGACGGTCATAACCCTATATTTTCACGGTCAATGGACTTTTAACATGCGGTTTAGGTCCGATACAAAGTTTCAATGTGCTCCCGAGAGAAACAGGCTTTTGGGATTTTTCCTAGGTTTTTAAGTAGTACTGAGTTAGCGATTTTGATGGTTTTAGGTCTTGCCATTTCTACAAATAGTGGTTGGAGTTAAATCCACCGATTAATTCAGTGAGTACCTAATTAATTTTTGCCTAAATTTCTACAGAATACGGTACTTAGGGATTTCTGCCTGAGGTGGTACTCGGGTCTTTATACAGATTTTTTCGAGACGTTAAAGGTATGTCCACCTAAGATTTAAATCCGCTTCATTTTTTAGTTCACACCTTAAATTGATGTTACGCCCCAAACTCAAAAATCGGGCTCACAAAATTTTCGATCACAAATCTGGCACTAACAGCCTCTGTAGTACTCCGTTCTCGGCCCCTGGTACCCATTTACCAGGTTCCGATCTTGGGATCCTACAAGGAGGATTTTCAACATCAGTTTGATTCGTAATAAACATAACCAAAGGCATAACCCACAAACAACCAAAAACTCCATCACATTTCCACTATAATAAAAAATTTATAAGTACAAAGCACATAAAGGGAAATACAATGATGATAGACAAAAGCTCTAAGATGATCTGCCACGTGCTCTAGCCTCAGTGCTGCTGCGATCCAACATCACGTGCACGCAACGGTTGTGCATAAGCGTATGAAAAGCTTAGAGGGTGGTGAAAGTGTGTGCACAATGTGGTAATACAATTATACAATATCAGAGTAATACGGAATATGTTGATAAATGTATGAATACTATTGGCCGTACCAAGGCCATGCGATGCAAGGCATGAATGATGTCGGCCATACCAAGGCCATAAAATGCGAAATGCAATTCAAGCACACCAATCCTCATCTAAGTCCACATAACAATACAGCTCAACTCTGGAATATAACCGGGGTCTAGTACACTCCAAACCAGATTGCCGCCCCATCACGCGCAACAAGGTGAGTGGAAGAGACCTCATATCCGTCTGCCAATATCGGGCCCGACTCGTCGATAGCGAACCCATTTCTCGAGTTGGTTAAACTCAGCCTAGCTTTGCCCCCTCCTCTCGGGTGGGTAAGGCCGCACACCCTTCCAACCGACCACGACATAGTGGAAAGCGCAGCCTTCTGGTAATTGGCACTCGACGCTCATGCACCCACTCGGTCTAGATGATGAAGCAACCTCCTGGTACCATAAGGGTTTAGGGACTTTCACCTAGAGATATCTATAACACCCCATGTAGAATAAGATTTTCGGTATCCAATCCTGCCAACCACGATATGCCTATGGAGGTTATGGCTCTGATGTTGTTAGGGCGTATAGTATACATGTCATACAATGCGAGATGCATGAGTCACGCAATCTTGTCATACAACAATCATGCGTGTATTGCGCGCTCATGTGGGCATTTTCCCCTTACCAGGGAGTCCCATAACAATTTACCCAATGGTATGTGCTATGATCAATCACTCATCTCATCACAAGCATGCAAATGATGTGCATGGGCATGTATCATGATGCAATGTTATCACATACTCATAATCGGTATTGATAGCCGGCACCGATAATTGGCATATATAATCGGCATCGCCCTCGATAATCAGCACCAATGATCAGCATTGTCAATTGGTATCGACAATCAACATCGATATCGGCACTGACAATCAGCACATAAACAAGGCGGGGTCCATAGATGATTAGCCGATCAACCATAGTATAAAGATCAGCAATCGGCTGTGGTTATATCAAATTCGATAGCATGGAGTCATCTGTTTATGGCGAATGGGGCCCACTTATTTGGGTTAATCCACTAAGGGAATAATGAGAATGGGCCTAACAAGGCCTAAGGTCACAATGTGGACATTCAACCATCATTTCCTATCAATGTGGACATCTAATCAACATTGCTCCTAAGGAGTGGCCCACATAAGGGATTCATACACAACGTATCGGCCATACATACATCATGTTGGGTATTATTATGGGCCTCCCATATATTGTGTTGGGCGTAGTACAAGGGCCTTAAATGAATTACAATGGGCCACACCTATGGGCGTCGAATATACCGCAATGCCAGCGGTGGGGTCCACATAGCTAGACGGTGTGGGTTACACCCACACGTAATGCAGGTGCAGTCCTGCAGACGTCGATAGAGCAGCTATATAGCTGTCGTACATGTAGTTATTGCTGCTTTAAAGAGGTAGAGGTGGGTCCCATGTAGGGCCCACCCTCATATATATATAATACATATATATAATATTATATTATAATATAATATATAATATATCATATTATATATTAATATAATATAATATATTAATATTATATTTAATATATTACAATGTCCAGGCCCTGACGGCCTGGACAGACACATACATCATGGGTGGCCCCACACGTGGGGTGGGCCCCACCGTCCAAGGATGGTGGATGCCCCACACGCATCACGGTGTAGCCTATTTAAATGGGTGGACGACGTGGGTGGGTCCCACGGACCTCACTGTCCGTTCACACCTCACTGTTAGTACACACTCCACCGTCAGTCACACCCCACTGTTAGCCACTCCCACTGTCAGTGTTGAAACGAGGTATCTTTCACTTAGTCTACCACGAGCTATGGATTTGTGTGTGGATAAATATATCAAGTAGGGCCCCACCCACACGTGTGGGGTGGGCCACATCCTAGATGGACGGTTGGGATGACATACAAACATCATGGCGTGTCCCATATGGATGGGGTCCACTAGTAGATGGCATGGATGTGAACATCATGGTGGGCCACACACCTCATCATCATCATTACCATACAAAGAAGGAAAAGAGAGAGAGAGAGAGAGAGAGAGAGAGAGAGAGAGAGAGATCGGATGATGGAGGGACCCCGCCACTATGGGCCCTCCATGGTTACAATACATACATAAAAAATGGGTCCCATCATAAGTGGGCCTTCTAATAGAAAATCAACAGTGGATCACCCACCTATTGGCCTCCATGGTCTGATGGAATGCTGAACTCCTTGGCTTTGATTTCAACGGAAGATGATGAATTTTTGATGGTTGAGATGGAGATGAGAGGGTAGGAAGTGGGCCACATTAGAGCTTCTCCATGAGAGCTTGGGAAGCTCATACGTTGGAGCTTGGTTTGCTTGGGAGTGAAGAGAGAAATGAGAAGGGGAGAGAAGTGATGGGTGAAAAGGGATGGGATGGGTGATAGGTGTAAGTAGAGTTGTACACGAGTCGAGTCGAGTATTGCCCTACTCGTACTCAGCTCTTAATGCCCGAGTGCTGCTCGTACTCGGCTGACGAGCATGGACTCCCTGCTCGTACTCTACTCGCCCGAGTACGAGCCGAGTACGAGTATTAAACGAGTCGAGTCGAGTCCGAGTTTTCAAGGCGAGTTCGAGTACAAGTAGAAATCGAGTCGAGTAGAGTGCGAGTTTTTGAGGTGAGTTCGAGTCAATTGGAATTCGAAGTTAAACTAAATAATAAAAGATATAAAATGCACATAATTTATGATTAAAAAACTTCGATAATTACATTAACATATTTACATTACATTGTTCACTTCAAAATGATAATTTATAACTAATAACCTCCATAAGAGGAATGTCTTCCTGTATTGTCATCTGATCCATCGGAACTGCTATCTATTTTTTCATATACAAATTGGTTCACTTCCTCTGAGTCAGAAGGCGAAGAGATTTTTCCTTCATGCTCTTTTACACTTTGAACTAGATTTTTCAAACTTGCTTTATGTGAAGAATTGTATGTAGTACCCAATGCCCTATAAAATTCACCGAGACGAGTCAGGAATTTGAATTTGTTACTCTTTTTGTTCTTCTTGTTTGTCGTACTCGAATAACTCCACCCTGCTTCAACATTATGTTGTCTTTGACTCGAATATCGCTGAAGTCTAGAAACATCTTCCATACTGCGTTTTAAGGTGAGTTGGAATTGTTCTTCCACCAAGCCTTTTAATCTGGCTTCCTCCTCTGCATCTTCTGTGGATGTCATTCGTGTACTAGATCCAGAAGCAGAAAGTTTGGATGGAGTAAAAGGTTTTCTATTCGAATCTAACAGAGCTTGAAAAAGAATTTGGACATCCTTAGGGGCATTGGGGCATGGTTTTGCATCACCACCTCGACATGACAAGTGTAAGCGAAAGCGATTAGTCTTGTTTACAAACTTTGCGCCACACAAACCACACTTAATCTTTATTTTTCTAGACCTTGGTGGTGATTCAACTAGAGAAGCATAGTCCCAAATGTTTATCGATGGCTCAGATGACGACATATCTACATTCAATTTTTAATTTAAAAATCAGAATATTGATAAATAAATTGAACATGATATAGGAACAAAAGAAAGCAATATAAATGTATCAAAAGTAAAAAATAAAAGAAAATGAACAAGCATATGTAAATAAATATCAAAGATTAAAAGTTTTCCAAACCACATTCCAAAAGGACCAACACTTTAGTGTTTGTAATTGCAGTGAAATAATATTACAGATCATTTAACATTTAACCAAAAAAATTGTAAAACCGAAAATAATTACTGATCTGTAGGTAGAGACTCGTCACGAATCTCAATCTCCTCGTCTTCATCATCATCATCATTCATATCTCCTCCCCATATTGGGTGCAACCAATCTTGCGTACAAATCAACGCCTCTACTATATTTGGCAAAAGTGAGCTTCGATACTTGCTCACAACCTTGCTCCCTGTGCTGAATGCGGATTCTGATGCCACTGTTGAAATTAGTATAGATAATATGTCCCGTGTCATCACAGATAATGTAGGGTATTTTGATTCACTAACCCTCATCTTCCACCATTCCAACACATCAAATTCGGATCGCACTACGATTGGCTCCTTGAGGTACATTTCTAACTCTGATTCTTTAGTATCAACTCCCATTCGTGCTTGTGCCAAGTATGATATGTATTCATTTAGCACATCCGGATTACCAGGTATAAAAATATCTGCATCTCTAATTTCTTCAACACCCGCTGCAGGTAAAGTATTAACATACGATTTGTACAAATCTTCAAGGGCTTGACGAACCTCAGACGTCTCTGCTGCCGCTCTTTCAGTAGGATAAAGCTTCATGAAAATAAAGCTAACCAACCCCATATTACAATGAGAATCAAGAACAACTGCCAAGGACATCAACAGATGACATTCGTCTCAGTATTTATCGAACTTCGTCTTCATACCAACTGTCATTTGGCGTATGAAATCTGGACCCGCACTGGCATTTTTCTGTAGAGCATCCTTAATCTTCCAAAGAGACGGAAGAAACAGATTCGCGGTTGGATACTGATTCCCAGAAAAAATCTTCGTGCAATCGTAGAAAACTTTGAGAAATGTGTGAACTTGTTGTGCTTTGGCCCAATCATCTGTGCTCGGCAACCAAGAATACGTTCTGTCACGTGCCGCGTATTCAGGAAATGCAAGCTGTAATTCCATTGCCACATCTAACATTTCATAGGTCGAGTTCCAACATGTACAGACATCCAACTTCAACGTTTTTTTAGATGGCACATTCAAACGTTGGATGATGTCATTCCATACACTCAGTCTCGATGGTGACCCCCTTATATATTTCACACTTTCTCTTATGTTCTCTATAGTGTTGTCAATTGCTTTCAGCCCTTCTTGTACAATCAAATTTATAATATGGGCACAACATCAGACCTGGAATATTTTTCCTTCAAAAAATAAATTTCTTGTAGCCCTGAACTGGTTACGTAAGCATGAAATGACACTGTCATTTGCTGAAGCATTGTCTAAAGTTATTGCTGAAGTTTACTTTTCAATGCCCCAGCCTTCTAGACAACTGTAGATGCAATCTGAAATAAGTAAACCAATATGTGGAGGAGGAAGGTGTTTGAAGTTTAAAATTCTCTTGCATAGTTTCCAATCTTTATCAACATAGTGAGCGGTTAATGAAATGTATCATTTTCTTTGATTGAATGCCATCCATAAATCAGAAGTCAAAGCTATTCTAGTCACTGAAGCCAAAACTTTTTTCAGTTTCATCTTCTCATTTGCGTACATCTTCATGCTTTCTCTCTGCACTGTGACGCGGGAGACATTCTCGGCCCGAGGGTTAAGGAATTGACAGAAAGCTCTTAATCCTTTACTTTCAATCATTCTGAAAGGTTTTTCTTCCAAAATCACTAATCTAGCAAACCACTCATTCAACTTCTCCTTGTCAAACTTATGAGTGGACACTATGCCTTGGGAGTCGTCCCCTTCTGACTTCGTAAATGACAGTATCTGTTGGCCGGGAGGAGGAAGTCTTGCTTTCTTAGGACACGTCTTCAAATGTCTAATTAGATGTGTCGTAGATCCTCCTGAAATCTTGCTGAATAACCCTTTGCAATGATTACACTTTATCTTCTGTACACCGTTAACTGTCACATCTTCGAAATCATCCCACACTGCTGATCTCTTCTTCTTCCCTTTGCATGCGGTTGATGTGTCTGTGTCTCCCTCTACTATTAGAGGAGATGTGGCCGATGCACCCATTCCAAGGGTATTTGGGCTTTCGTCTTGACTAGCCATCTATAAAATAAAGTTCTCGATATGTTATACGGCTATACCTAGGGGCTAGGGTCCTAGATGGCTAGACCGACCGCTAGACGGGCATAATTACTTAACTATATAAATCAGTCACCCATTCAAAGTTAAATTGTAATGCTTCATTTTCCAATTTAAATGCTACGTCGAAATTCCGGCAGCATCTCCTTTTATCTCTCCAGAATATATTAATCTTGTATTTGATTCCCATGTCAATCATCAACACAAAGTGTGGACATTTGACGACGGAAATAAATACATGAAATATATCCAGAGAAAAAAGAAGAGACGAAACCAGAACAGGCATATGCATTTAAATTGGAATAAATGAAGACATTACAATCTATCTAACCCTGAATTGTCCAAAAAGGGATAATTTGAGAATTTCTATGCATCCAAGAACACACTGAATCTATGTCTGGCAACATAGAAATCCTCAAATGGGCAACCGATTATCTTATACTACAAGTCTACAACTAAAACAATATAAATAATTCATATATATGCAAACAATGGAGCATGCTGAAATTGACATTTATCATCTAGCTAACTAATAATAAAATGTCAAATAAAAAACCAAAGGCATCTTAAAATGGTAGCATTCAACACTAACAGTTTCATTAATTGTTAGCCCTATCCACTTATTAAGTGGATCACATTTAAAGATCTTTATAAACAAAAGCTACTCTGACTTTGATAGGCCCACCATGATATTAATTGAAGACCCACGATAGGCTTAGAAATAAACAAACAAACAAAATGATGACTTGTAAGTTGTAATTGAGGTGGGCCACACACTAAAGTAAATAATTGGGAGTGAGATGTTCACCTTTGATTAAAAAATTTCTATATTAACAATTTCTAACATATATTAAACAATTTCTATATTAACATATCAGGTTAATCCCAAAACTATATTTTGACCATACAGGATCAAATTGAATATTTTGACCTGGGTCCACATGGCCAATTTGAGACCGAGGGCAGGCTAGGAATTTTGATGGCAAGCTAGCCTGAAGCCATCTAGATATTCAACTCCCATCACCTTTGATTGGGTTCATGTTAGTTGGCTACTTTGTAAGTGTCACATGAGACTTATTTACTACAGCCATGTGAAATCTCTCACCCCACCTGACAAATGATGTAGACATTAGGTTCCATAAATGCAATTTCTAACTCACTCTTGTAGGATGATCTTCAATCACTTACAAGCATTTCAAGGGCCTAATCTACCATTAGGAGTCATGGGCTCATGGCTCTTTTGTCAGTGTGGATTTGAAATCATGCAGAATGGGGGTGGATCTTATGGTTTGTGTCGAATCGAGCCCATTTGAAATCATGACCTTTTGAAGGATTTGGATCACAAATCCCTCCAATTCTTTATTTCTAAATGACCAAAAAACAGTATATTCGCCGCCAAAAATACATTGGATTCCATGCTTCCAAATAAACCTTAAGTAGTTCTTCATTGATGGTTGTGGACGGATATCACGATTTTTACATTCAGAAGATGTGCCTAGGCTGTTAACAGTATACAATAAGATGATTCAGCCCAAAGGTTGTATAGCTTATTTAATTGATTTTTAATTTGTACACTGCAGGTTTAGTAATCCAACTAATATAACTTGGTTGAAAAATCCTATCTATAGAATATTTACCTTTCATGTGCAAATGGAAACTGAACTTAGCAATTCACCATGATATCAAGAGAAAACACAAATATCAGGTTAATTTCAAACTATATTAACAATTTCTAACATATATTAGCAATAAAAAATTAAAAAAATAAACCCCATACGGCCACACCTTACCGGGCGAGCAGAAGAGGGACGACCGGCAGCTGTGTGTAGGGCAGGGCGATGACGGACGACGGGACGAGTGGCAACCTGGCAGGGACGAGCTGCGGCACACCAGACGAGTGGCAGGGACGAGCTCTGTCACCGGATAGGGGCACCGGACAGGCCGCAGGGACGAGCGGCACCGCCGGACAGGGGATAGGGGCGAGTGAGAGAGAGAGAGGGAAGAAGAGGGACCGCCGTACGGGCGTTGGGAGAGGGAGAGGAGCGAGAGAGAGAGTTTTTTTTTAACCAAGTACCGCCGGACAGGGGATAGGGGTGAGTGAGAGAGAGAGAGAGAGGGAAGAAGAGGGACGGCTGGACGGGCGCTGGGAGAGGGAGAGGAGAGAGAGAGTTTTTTTTGAATACTGGCTGGGAGGGAAGGGTTTAGGGCGCTGCTTAAAAAGGACAGGTGGGGCCGTGGGGCGGTGGGGGTAGGGTTTGGGCGCTGCTGGAAAATGACAGGCGGGGTAGGGCTTTTTTTTTTGGGCGGAGTTATATACACAGGTACCGAGTCGAGTACCGAGTCGAGTACTTCTAGACTCGTACTCTACTTGTAATCTAAACGAGTCGTGGAAACCCGCTCGTACTCGGCTCTAACTCAGACGAGTCGAGTATTCCGAGTCGAGTCGGGCAAGTACTCGAGCCTTAGTCTGCTCATGTACAGCTCTAAGTGTAAGGAAGGGATGGGTGGAGAGAGAGAGAGAGAGAGAGAGAGAGAGAGAGAGAGAGAGAGAGAGTTGACTTTGGGAATGGGAAAGGGATGAGTTGCTTGTACTTGTAGTATGGTGATGTGTACTTGATCGAGGTGATTGATTAATTGATTGATTGATGTGACACATTTTAGAGATTCTCTCGAAATTCGCACTCGCGACGTTTTCCTCGAACTGAACGCGGGCCCACATCTCTTGGCCAGGGTATCGGATCGGCGTGCTAGTCCCGGCATTGGAACCACGGCGACGGTGCGGTCGCTAGGGTATAAGTCTTGGATCCAGCCGACTCTGGTTTGCGGGACTCGGCTTAGGATCGTGCACAAATGTCGGATATAGGTCAAGGGTTGCCGAAATTTGATTGGGAGGATCGCGGAAACCTACGGAATGGTACGGACTAAGATACGGGTCTTACAATTGAGCTTTCAAAATGGATTGAAGGTATAGATGCAAGGAACATACATCACAGTGGGCCCCACAGTTAGAGATCCACCGACATTGAATTCACCCAAACTGTGTTTACATGTTTCTTTTTCAGAAAGGATTTCAATACCGGTTATTAGATTTGGCAAGGGAAGTTAGGGTTAGTCATCCAAGGGGTGGGTGGGTCATGAAATCCAACCCGACCATCAGGTCTCCAATCCCATGTCAGATAGATTCAAGGCTTGAAAGTCAAAACTCAGCCATATCCATGATTCAAGCACATCACATGATTGAAAACATGGTACAATACTCCCCCTTGAAACTATTTCCCTTGATGTGAGCATTTGAATCACATATAGGTTTGGTTTTTGGGCCGTAAACATATCTAACAGAGTCGATTTTATATACTCATCATAGTGGGTCCTATAGAAATCAAGGGTGAATATATCTTTTAATTGTTTTCTTTAGTGTGGCCCACCCGAATGATAGATCAGTCCCAGGTGCCTAACGTGGGAGTAGATTCCCCATGTATATCGCAGTGATCAGTGGGCTCCTTAAAAATCAATAGTGGGCAACATCAACTAAATATTCTTAAATTTTTGGTGATATATTACAAAAAAAAAAACTATGGACGCAAAATGGAATTAACGACGGTCTTGGTCCGTCTCAGTTTGCTGTCGCAAAACTGAAACGATAGAATGGAGCCGTGGCTAAATTACGACGGATTCAATCTGTCGCTAATTAATGACGGTGTTCTACAATTTAGCGATGGGGATGGTCCGTTGTAACTCACAGGAGAAGATTCGCGACGGTCATGATCCGTCGCAGTTCGCTGTATGGAACGACGGATTGCATCCGTCGCAATTTAGCGACTATTCTAAATTTTGCGACGGGTATGAGCTGCGTAAGTCACAGGAGAAGATTAGCGACGGTGCTTGTCCGTCGCAGTTCGCTGTCGCAAAATTGAATATTTAAATTGGATCCATTGCTAAATTGCGACGGATGCAAATCGTCGCTAATTTATGAGTGTTTAGCGACGGGTATTGCCCATCGCTATTCATAGGAGAAGATTAGCGACGGTCTTGGTCCGTCGCATTTTTATCACAAAACCAGTCACGGATCGGATCCGTGGACAACGGTATTCTAAAATTTAGCGATGGGTATGGTCCGTTGCTGGTGAAAATTTCCAAATTTTCTACAAAAAAAAAAAGTTATTTTAGTTTTTGATTCTGTTGCACCCTTTTTTTTTGTTAGCTTATTTGTACACTCATTGTCAGTTCACACTTCACTGTTTGCTACCCCCACTAGGGAATTGAATCCATTACCTCAGTGTCAAAACGAGGTATCTTTCACTCAGTCTACCACCTAATAATCATTCTTTATATCAAATGTATAATTAATTCATTCATATATATGACAAAATGCAGTACTTTTGTACGAAGTCAATCTTAGTCTTTTTAAGTATACAATTATTATTGTAGGAGCAAACTTCTTGTTCTAAGCATTTTGATTTTATTTGTTGAAAATAAATGATAGATAAAAAAGGAAGAATCTTATCGACTTGTGGCAATGTAGAGCTTGAGGGAAAACACCCAATTCCTTGACTCTATCAAGGCAATTTCCAAGATAAAATAAAATGTCACAAATCTCAAGGGATACATAGGTAGTTGATATTGTATCTATTTCCTTCAGAATCGTCCGCTCAGAGGATATCAAGTATGGTTGCCGAAAGAACCTTTTTTTCTCCAGTGAAAACCAAAAGATTCTAATAAAAATTCTGATTATTTTCACTTATTTTTAGCTGGTGAATCTCTGATTTTAATTTTTCCTAAAACCTATTTTAGGATTCTTTCCCTTATGCTTAGCTAATCGACTAAATTCCATGTTAATCCAATCAAAATTGCATGACACACAAACTAGAGTTGGAGAATGTAATATAAAACATAATGGAAAAAAGATCCTAAAATGTATATTTGTTGCATTTTGAAGTTCTTGCACTTGATAAACAAGCAGTTCTTGTAAATAGAAGTAAATGCATATATAACATACAAGTAATAAATAAGACGAGCAGAAGTTAACACCATGAAGAGTATGGTTAAGGTTCTGACTAACACAACCATATACTCTATACACCTATGCTACCAATAGCTACGGTTATAATCCATAGCCATATGTCTACAAAATGGATGGTGCAACCTGCTGAATGCAAGGGCATTTTTGTCTGAAAATAGTGTCCGCACAGAATGGTTTAGTTTGGGAGCATTTGGAAAAGATGGTGGGTAAAAGGTGAGGTTTATAGTCAGAAATTTCTCTACCAAAAATGAGAGGGATATAAATCTCAGGTGGAACACACCACAGGAAAATAATAGTGATTGGATACTCCTAAGGCCCACTATACTGTTTATTTGACATCCAATCTGTTGATTAGGTCATACATACCCAGATGAAGGGAAAAAACAAAGATAACTTGATCCAAAACTTTTATGGCCCCCCAAAAAAGTTTTTAATGGTCGATGTTCATTCAACACTATTTCCTATAATGTGGTCCACTTAAGATTGGGATATATCTCATTTTTGGTCTCATACGATAAAATGATCTAGAAAAATAGATGGTCGACATGGATGAAACACATACATCATTGTGGGGCCCATAGAGCACCGACCACCAGCCATTGGCTATTGGTAGGGGGGGTAGCTAATCCGTTTCCTTCTAGAAGGGTCTTACTTGGGGCCACTATCTAAGTGCACGACATTTAACCTATCTAGAAGGGTCACCGCACTTTGAAAGTTGGATACCCAAAAGATAAACCTACCTCACCATCACGTGGGCCACCACATGAAGTTGGAGGTTTTCAATTGATGTGTGGGCCCCATGATGATTGGATAAGCCTGATTTTTTAAGCATCCCATCATCAGGTGGGGCCCATTAATGGGCATATTGAGTGGAATTCAATATGCCCACAACACTGTGGGCCCCACACAAGTATAAGCAAGTGAACAGGCAAGTGTGAATAGTATTGTCAATGGGCCGGGTTTAGGCAGGGTCAGGTTTAGAGTATAACAAAAGGATGATTAAGTTACAACACAATATTCTGGTCCAAGTGTCTGACAATTTATAGTGCCAACGGACATGAGTTAGTTTCAAATTTATAATTATGGTAAATGGAAAGGGGAGAAGATTTTATTCGTCTACTTTCTGTGTCATTTTGAGTAGGTGGTATGTGTATGGATGAAATTGAAATTGACCATTTCATACTTACGATAGTGAATGAGCCATGGTCCAAAAATCACAATATTTAGAAGATTATATCCCTTTAAATATTAAAACTCCAAGATAAAACATCCAACAATGGCTCCTATTGAGGAAAAGGATCCTTTATTAGATGGTGGGAATGTTGTCTGCGCGAGGAGACAAGCCCTCTTCTAGTTCTTTTTGCTTCTTTTTATTGACTCAAATGCAGAGCCACTAGCAATAAAATTTTGAAAGTATGCCGGTTAGAAATCATAAAATCGCTCAAGGGTTAGGGACTTGAGTGATTCTTACATCTAGCATAAAATCAAAGATTCTAAGGGTCTCAACGATGAAAAGAGAGTTAGACATCCTTTTACACCCGACTATACTTAATAGGATTTTAGATTATTCATTTTCAAGGATTTGACTAGGTTTTATGTAACGTCTCGGAAAAATCCGTACAAAGACCCAAGTACCACCTCAGGCAGAAATCACTAAGGACCAAATCCTTTAGAAATTAGATGAAAATTTATTAAGTACTAAACCGAATTAATCGGAGAATTAGTTCGAATCACTTTCTATACGAGCTGCAAGACCCAAAACTAGCAGAATCACTAGTTTTACATTACCTAGAAACCTAGGATCAATCTCAGTATCGGACTTGGATTGTGCATCGAAAGTCCGATTACAGTGAAACTATACGGTTATGACCGCCTTACTGGGCTTGACAATCATCTCAGGAATCAAGTCCAAATAGTATTCAGAAATGTACAACTTGAGCCTGTAGCGAAGTGTGTGAGAAACGCGAATATCTTTAGAAAATAGACTCAAACATAAGTGAATTGGGCCGTTCGCTTATAGACCAAATCTAAGGTTTCAGATCGTCAGATTCTGACCCAACTACACCCTTAGATCAGGAAAAATTCCCAACACATGTCAGTATACTTATGGCCTTAATCGAATAACGAAGGCCATTGAACTGAAACTGGACCTCCACGGTCGATTTACAAATCCGATCGGACCGAAATCTTAAACTGACATAGATCCATCATCAAGAAAATTTCTCTGGACCATATGCAGAAAATGGACCTCCAGATGAACTCCGTTGACCCGAAACAACCATCCTTTAGCTATACCCTAAGTATATCATGGCCTTGGGGCCATTGGCACCAGTTATAGGCCTATATAAGGACCTTAACCCACCCCTTTCTCATTCCATACGAATTTCCTAAACCCTAGGGGAGAGAAGAGAGAAAGGAAGAGAAAAGTGTGAGGAGAAGAGTGAAAGTTAGGGTGATCGAGGCGGTGGTTCTCTTGTACAACTACACGCCCTAGATCACCTCTTTGCTACGCTACTCAACTCATTTCGACTGTAATTTGGATAAGGAATCCTAACCCTAATCTCGTTTTAGGAATCCAAATAGAAGAATCTATGAAATAGCTAACCTATCTCATTGTATAAGTACCCGTTATTCTGTATTCGGAAACATAGGATTCAAACTGAGTTCGATACGAGTATACCGACAAAAAGGTGCGGACTATAAACGTTTAGGTTATAGTTTTCAAGGCTTTCAATGTCAGTTAATGATTTATGACTGACTTGATTGCTGTCACATGTACTTGATGCATTGTTCTCCATGTATTATACATATATATGAACTATGTTTGATATAAAGCATTCCATGTGTTTGTTGAAATGCTGAATGAATATGGAATTATGATTTGTGCTTAGCATGATTACTAAGTGAGAATACATGATTGTTGTATGTGTGGCAACTCTCTTGTGAATGGATTTACTATAATATGTGTTATAACTAATTTATTACTTGTATGTTGATATGTGTTGTCTAAGTGTTTGATAAAATGTCTGAATGAGAAAATGCTAGTTGAAACATATTTAATGAGGGTGTTGAGATAGGATTCTCAATTACCTTATTTATAGTTATAGTTTCCTTCATGTAACCTATATGCTACTATGTGCTTTATGGATGAAATGCCTATGTATGACAACATGTGCACTATGTGTTTGTTGAAATGCTCAAATGAGATTTATATTTAAATTGGTTGTCACACGCTGTTTTGACTATCACATATGAATGCCTATTATGTTTGAGTATGATTGGGACTAATACGTAGTCCAGGCAATCAATAACGGTTTACGATCAGTGGCTGAACTAGTTTCGTCATAACAGATACGTTCGATGAATCCGAGTCATAGAGTGATTATCAACAGTGGTTAGGCCACGAGGAGTGCGTATGCGCTCCATGTCGATTAATTCAACGTGTGCTCGTACCTGTCGAGCTTGTCAAGTAACCCGATTGGCCTAATGTATGTTCACCATGTATGGACGCTACTGCTTGAATATAAGGTACCACTTACCAGTAAAAAGTCCGTTTAACCTTGGTACCACGATCCGCTAAGACTCATGAGCCGGGCATGGTGGTATGGGACACCGTGGTCGAGCTATCGACCTACGCTAGGGTGACGAGTCTTCCCGTAGTGACCAGTGAGCAACCTAAACTCGTGAGCCGAATACAGTGGTATGGGACATTGTATTCAAGCTGTCGGCCTACGCTAAGGTGATGAGCCTTTCCCGTAGTGATCTTGAGTATAAACTAGGCCTACGCCGAGGTGACGAGCCTCCCATAGCGACCTGAACTTGCCTGTCCACTGTTTTTAAATCAAGGGTGATGTTGCCCCATAACTTGCCTATCGTATGTGATTAATTAGGATTGATGACCCTATATGGATCACCGTTTGGGTACGTGATATAAAGGGAGGTACTTTAGCTTCCCGAACCTGCTGTATGAATAAACCTAATTAAGTATTAGCTAACACGATCATGCACCGCATTGCATGTGCTTTGGCGAGGAAGTACACGTGTTCGGAGTGGTGCATGCCGCGATCGTGAGATGATGTCACTGAGGGAGTGCAAGCGAGTGCATGCATCATTACAGTATACCATTCCTGCATTAATAAGAGTACTTAGTATATGAGTATTGTACTGCTTCATCATTACTGCTTGATTAAATTGATAACATGTTAACCTTTGCCTTATAGTACCACTGAGTTGATCACTCACTCCCACTTTGGGACGGTCTTTTAAAACACCAACCAGAATCTGTTGTAGCTTCAGGTGATGACAAGGCTTACGAGATGGAGCCCGACTTCTATGACGACTAGGAGTTCTCCTACATGCAATTCTCTGGCGGGTTTATGTAGATCTGGAGTTACGCCGATGGGGTTACAGGGATACGAATTAGATGCCATTACATTGCATCATTTTGTAAATTTTGGAATTATACGTGTAATTATTTAACCTGGTGACTTGTTCATACTCTAGGGACTTACAACCACTTATATGCTTTATATATCTATCACAGTCTTCCGCTTGCGTAATCCAATAATCTCTGGAGTATGATATGCTGTTTTAGTGTAATCTCATTCATGTTTAATGTACTAATATGGACAACATTTAATCATCATTATCTATATTGCATAAGTGATGCGTTGGAAATCGGAAGCTGAGCTTCTTCTCGACCCCCGATTTTCAGAGTGTTACATTTTAGAAAATTTTTAAATCGAGTTTATGGCTACGGAGATAATGCGCTCAACATCAGGCCAAGTCTCGAAGAATAATAAATAAAAGGAAATGACAAAAATGAAACCAACGCATTCATGACTATAGAAACGGGGCACTTAACATCGGTCATAACTCATGGTGTAACTAATGTAAAAAATTAAAAAGGCAAATAGTTTCTTGATTTATATTGCTTCAGGTTCTAATTTATCATTATGACAGAGCATACATTGGAAAGACCAGTAAAGGTAAAGAAAATATGAGCAGGGAGATGTACGAGAAAGGAGATATTGCAATTTAAAATAAGTAGGATGCCATAGTAAAATCACACCCGGTGACCATGCACTATGTCCAGTAGACTTCAAACTTTATAGATGTTATCTTTGGAATGTTAATATCTTCATATTAGTGCGATCGTGTGTGGGCCCCATTGGCCATTTCATGATGAACAGTGGCAACCAATTTGCATGATCTTTTGTTAATCAGCTTGAACTTTAGACACGCCTATAGCATGATGAGATCGTCATCGGTGCTCACTTTTGGGAGTAGATTCATAAGTGAGCCCCATTGGCTAACTATTGATGATCTAGCAGATCGACTCCAAATTTCACCTAGCTCCTTGTTACATCAGGATCTTTGATCAAGTGAAAACTTCATAGCAGATCTTGAAGGTACCCTTTGCTCCTCATCCTTTCTAATCAGATGTGATACTTGTCCTGGTGTTGAGCTTCTTATCAATCGTGTTTCACGCAATCTTATTTGGGTCTTTTAGGAATTGGTTTAAGCTTCTTATCAACTTGTTCCATATAATCTCACTTGGGAGCTTCATCGCAGCTGTTTTTCACATTAACTCAAATGGAGTTTTCATGAACTGCCTAACAAAATATTTTTTTTCTCAACACCTGTGTAAGGTTGATCTTTTAGCGTGCATGTAAAATTCTCTCTCCATCTAAAACGAGGGGATTCATTAGTTGTTTTTTTTTTTTTCTCTATTAGCTATTAGTGTTCCTTTTGCTGCTGCTGTTGCTGCCATGTCTCATTTATCTTCCCTAGCCAACAGCAGAAACTAAAGACACTGCATGAAGTCCAGAAGCTGTAGGACTTTAGATGAACCATCTCCACCACCAATATCTTGCCTACGTGCTACAAGATATCCTCCCAATAAGACCAGTATAATTCTCATATTTCAAGGGCTATCCCTGCTCATCATCTCCAGCACCAACAGCACGCTAGGGGTGAACCTTTTGGCGACAAGAGCTGTAATAAAGGCAGGAACCTTTCTCATATGCGTTGCAAGCTGAAACAAAGGAAGGAATCTTTTTAACATGCATTGGTAAGTCGCAAGCAACGGCAGGATTCTTTTTCATATGCACTGGTAAGTCACAAACAGAGGCAGGATTCTTTTTCATATGCATTGGTAAGTCGCAAACAGAGGGAGACCTTGCAGAGAACCTGAAAGCAGGGAAATGAGGGACTTGCCTGCTAATGTATTCTATCATCATCACCATCACCATCACCATCTAAGCCATATACCATATAACCGGGGTCAGCTTAATGAATATCATACCACTATTTCACTCTATCAAGGATCATATCCTTAGTTAAACCACGTGTTCTTGAATTTTGTCTTACTACCTCTCCTACTTCTAGGCCTTGCCCTTGGCCTTTTTGAGCCATGAGCATGAACCAACTCATTCTTAATCAGTGCCGTTCTTGATCTCCATTACACATGGTCAAACCATTGAAGTCTACTTCATCATCATACTACCTATTGGTGCTACACCCAACTTCCCTTGAATCCAATAATTTCTACTCGTCACTTGTCAATCTCACATACCAAGTATTTCCATGAATTGAAAAAAAAAAAGTATTTCATCTCGGTTTAACCTTTGAATCAAATGGGTCATCTTCTATAGCAGTGGCTTTCTGAGGAGATAATCATGTGGATGGCGCATAGGAACTGAAATGGAAATGGTGGGCTCTTCGATATCATTATCAGAGATTGGCTCATCAATACTTTATAAATTAGCCAGCATGGTGCGAGATCATCATTTAGAGTAACAAAAACAAATACCTCTTAAATTCCTCTTGACAAAGCCAGACAACATAACTGGCACAGCTTAGTATTGGCGCCAGGGATGTCAATGGGCCAGGCTGGCCAAACAAAAATCAAAATTTTCGATAGGCCCAGCCAAAAACAGTTCAAAATCTGGGCCGAAGTCAACCATAGGCCTAGCCCATTGACAGCCTTGATTGGCGCATGAGCAAGGAGTCGATAAGCGTCCATCATTGGCGAAGATCTTTGTGCATCAATGTGGTGACCATATCATGGATATACTTTCTAGAATGGCCCACCATAATCTACCCTAAGCAGCAACAAAAGCTAGAGATATGAAAGGATCCATCCACATGTGAAATTTTTTTCTTTTTTTATGAAAGTTGACAATTTATCAGAGAAGCAATAGAAGCGGAAAAAATACAACGATAAAGAATAAACAAATGCAAAAAGCACCCCTAACAGCCCACTAGCAGCTAGCGGCAACAAAAAAAAAAGGGGGGGGCTGCTTCTCACTGGGAAACAACGTAAGCTTTAGCTCTCAAGGATTAGCAGTACTATTCCGGTAGGCATCTATTGTTTCTTTCCTTCCAAATGACCCACAACCTTGCAAGAAGAGCCACCTCCACACCTTCCTACCCAAATGACTATGAACACCACCATACCACTGCCTAAAAAGGTAGGTCTTCAATAGAGCAGGGAAGCAACCATGCAACACCAAAAAACTCAAAGAAGACTACCTAGATCTCCCTAGAGAAAGGGCAATGAATGAACAAATGGCTTCCTGATTCCTTGTCTTTCCAGCATAAGAGGCTTGAGTATTGACTAGCACCATGCCCCTTTTGAGCAAAATGTGGATGTCAATACCATATTCCAATTTGCAAGCCAAGCAAAAGCAGTAACCCTGGAAGAAACGCCAAAAGACCATAGAAGGAATGCACTTTAATGCCGCCACTGGGCCTACGATCATGAACTCTCCCCAAAACTTCCCAGATTTGTCCATGCCATCACATCGAGTCTGCCCCCTCCGACAAAGAAACCCCTGACAAGAGATGCAAAAGGCCCAATAACTCTTCAAGCTTATCTTCAAGGAGAGTCCTCCTTCATAAAGGAGTCTAAACCCCAATCGCCTCATGGCGGGAAAAGCAGTGAGAAACATAAATGTCTGGGTCGAGCAAACCTAGGAAAAAGATCTTGTAAACTCCACCTTATCCACACATCTTTCCAAAATCTCACCCTTGAACCATCGTCCACCCCATAGCTCACCTTATAACCATGTCTTTAAAGCTTCAAGATATAGCTTTCTAGATCCCCGAGGCTCTCTACGAAGAACAACTACCGTGCCTCCCGCCTCCCTATCCACATCATAATTCCTACGAATGACTTCCTTCCACAAGCCCCCCTCTACCCCAAATCTTTAAACCCATTTTCCCCAACAACGCTTCATTCACAATACCTAGATTGCGGATCCCCACTCCCCATCTTCTTTGGGCCTAAAACATATTGACCCATTTCATGAGATGAAATTTTTTCTTGGCCTCCCACTGTGGCAACAAAAAAAAAAAAAAAAACTCTTCTAAACTTCTCAAGCCTATTGAGCACCCCGTTGGACAACGAAAAAGCGACATGAAATTTAATGGGAGATTTGACAAGGCTACTTTGATAAGAACAATTCTATTGGCCAAAGTGTGTGTGTGTGTGTGTGTGTGTGTGTGTGTGTGTGTGTGTGTGTGTGTGTATATATATATATATATATATGGAAAAGGATCTATGCGGTCGAGCTCATGGGAACTTCCCATGAGGTCGAGTTGTGTGGGCCCCAACATGATGCGTGTTGAACATCTACCCTATCAGTCAGATGCACCATTCCATGGTGGCCCTAGTGCTTAAAAATCAAGTCAATCCATGACTTGTGTGGGCCACACCACATACAAAAGTTGAGAGGGGTCACCTTCCATTAAAACATTCATAATCATTTGTTGGGCCCACCGAGATGTGGTTCACAAATCCAGCCCATCCATTATGTGTCCCACTTAGATGAGGGGTCAGATCAAGTTTCAGATGCATCCAAATTTCAGGTGGGCCCCATCAAGTGCTTTTATATGTTTTAGGTATGTCTTCGCATGATTTTAGATGGTATGGCTCACCTGAGTTCCATATACGGCTGATTTTTGGGATATCCCATAATTTAAAGGGGACCCATCAAATGCACGGTGTTAATGTTCAACACACATCACGGTGGGGCCCACATAGCTCGACCTCATGGGAAGTTCCCATGAGCTCGACCGCATAGAACCTTTTCCCATATATATATATATATATATACACACACGGACCCATCAAATGCATGGTGTTGATGTTCAACACACATCACAGTGGGGCCCACACAACTCGACCTCATGGGAAGTTCCCATGAGCTTGACTACATAGAACCTTTTCCCATATATATATATATATATATATATATATATATATATATATATATATATATATATATATATATATATATATATATATATATATATATATATATATATATATGCACACTCTTCCAAACTGAAAGCCTGCTTTTGAACCTCTCCATAACCGGCTCACAAAGGTGCTTCTTCACATTCTGAATGCATAAAGGCAAACCCAAGTAGGTAGATGGAAATGACCCCACCTTTCAACCAAAAAACTAGAGCAAACCATCCAACTCTATACGGATCCACAACTTAGATTTTTGAAGATTCACCAATAATCCCAAAATTTCGAAGAAGAAAATAGCCTTCTAAAGGATGTCAACATGAATAAAATCCGGCTCACAAAATAGCAACATGTCGTTCGAAAACTATAGGTGCTATATTTGGCGCTCCCCTATTCACCTTGAAGCCATTAAACAAAACTTCTACCACCCCTTTAGATAACAACCTACTTAGAGCTTTTGCCACCAGCACAAAGACGAAAGGAGAGAGGGGATCCCCTTATCTAAGGCCCCTTGCCGACTTGAGAAAGCCTTTGGGAGAACGATTCACAAGAACGGAAAACTTAGCCGAGCCCACATATTCTTGAATCCACCTTTTCTATTTAGCCTCACACCCTAACCGACCGAACATATAATCCAAAAAGGGCAAATTGGCATGGGCATAAGCTTTTTCAAGGTCCAACTTGCACACCACTCCGCCGACCCCCTCTCTAAACTGAGTTAATGATTTCATTGACAATCAGCGAGCTAGCAAGAATTTGCGTACCTTCCACGAACGCACCTTGCACATTTGAGATAATGTGATCAAGAACATACCAGAATCTAATGCAAGAACCTTCCTAAGTATCTTGTAAGGAGCGTTGATCAGGCGGGAATCTTTAAGGGATTTGGCTCCTTCCTTTTAGGAATCAAGGCTATAAAGGAAGTGCTTGATTCCAACGCAGGTTTCCCATTATAAGAGAACTCACAAATGAAGGCCATTGCCTCCTTAAGCATATCTCAAAAAACTTGGAAAGCAGCAATTGGAAATACATCAGGACTTGGCATTTTATCCCTACCCAACTCTTGAGTGGTAGCTTTGACCTCCTCGTCTGATATGGCCCTTCCTAACAAGGGTGCCTCTTCGTCCAAAAGAGCCTCAAAGGCAAAATTATCCAGTTTTGGCCTCACAACTAGGGGGCCTGACGATAAATCCCCTTAAAAGGACAATAGCTTTGCACACCTCCGCTTTCCCTTCTTTTTGAACACCCTCAACCATAATACTGTAAATTTATTTGCTCGAGCCCTCATGCTAGCAATTCCGTGGAAGAATTTCGTATTCTTATGCCCCTCCTTAAGCCAAGTCACCCTGAACAGCTGTTTCCGCTTGATTTCCTCCTACTTCAAAAAATTGTTATACTGCTTGAGGGAATCCCTACAAACCCTTCCATCATCGGACAATTCAGACCCGTCTTCTGAATATTTAAAGCTTGAATTTCAGCCAGCACACCCTCCAAAGCAGACTCTATTACGAAAAATTTTCCTCCCACTGAGAGATCTTCTCTTTCAAGAGATGAAATTTCTGAAAATGGACAAAACCTGGCTGCCCCGAAACATGATAGGAATCCCACCACAACTTGAATAAATCCCTGAATCCCTCCATCTCGAGCCAAGCTGGCTCAAATCTAAAAATGAAATAGGAAAATGTAGAGATAAAACAATGCAGACCACAACAGGATTAGACGCAACTCCAAACAACTGTTGGACATCACACAACTACAAAGCCCATCTTATCTCAATGTCATACGCCCCATCTGCTACAGTTTTTTATTTGGGGAATGATCCATAGTGGTGTATAACAAACTAGTCCGATCTAACAGAGTCTTGCTCAGTTACAAAATACTATCTCAAATTGTAAATATGAAAAAAGAAGAGAGAGAGAGAGAGAGAGAGAGAGAGAGAGAGAGAGAGAGAGAGAGAGAGAGCACAAAACCTAGAATAGAACCCATGCTGTGAGAATGGATTAACAAATCTACAGATATTCCACAACTAAGGATCAATAAATCAATGGATATTCCAGAGCCATTTAAATACTATTAGAAACTTCACCACTTCATAACCACCAAAATTACAAATGCACCAACATCAATCAAGCTACACATGTACAGACAACAATAGGGAGAAAAGACCAAATAATCCCGTGAGCAAAGATGCTTAAAGAGATTTGCAATCAAAATCAACTCAGATATCATCACCAAAGAGAAAATACTGCTCCCAAAGTGTCAAGTTTTGTTACGCATTTTGTTTTCCACACTCTTTCTTTCATAAATAAATTCGATCACAAAAGAAATAAGGAAAATACGGGCACAGAAATTTCATCCTAGTAGAACAGAACCTGCCGTTTGGATATAATATAAAAAATCTACGATTTCATCTGACAAAAGATAATTAGGGTATTAGATTCCTATTTGAGGTTTGCTAAATCAAAGCATCATTTATATATTTACTCTTCTTGTGGCTCAGGCTCTACTGAGCTTATCATGTAACATTAAATTAGTGGTTTCAAGATAATCAACAAGTGTTGCGTGACCACAAATCCAAGGAAATGCTGACAAACATGGAAGTGTATTTTCAAAAGGCAGAATAAGCCATAAACCAAGAAGGAAGAAAGAACAATTCCAAAATGGCCATATCAGCATCAGAAAACGAAAGCAAATTTGCAATAAAATTATGCACGTGCTACTGAAAAGAAAAAAAAAAAAAGAATAAGAAGAAAAGACAAACTGCCACCAGGCTAAACCACCTTCCCTGAGTTGCAATACAAAGACGAACAAGAGACTGATGAAGAAACATTCTCACAGACTTGTGAATGTTTAATCAGATGCATTCCTTAACTTCTTTAGGTTGATTTGGTGAAGAAACGGATGGCAACTGCCAAACCCAAGATCAGTAGGGGAACGAGGAGCTGGAGAAGCTTGATGATGAACTTGGAGGTTTTGTCCTGGTTGTAGTGAGGCTGCTTGGGAGAAGTATATTTAGGCTTGTTGGGGATGGTTGTGCATCTATCTCCCCAACGTAGAATTCATCCATCACATCCTCAAAGTCATCGGTTGCATCTTTCCCTGTTGAACCATGAATCATTTGGCCCATACATTAGATAACCTTATTATAAGAAATAAAAGGGGCTAAAAGAAGCACACCCTTGGGTTTGCACAAGCAGAGAAGGCATGGAATTCAATGGAGATCCTTACCAGTTGCTGACAATAAAACCTCATCTCCCCTAGCATGGTCCTCCAAGAACTTGGTTACATCATATACCTGTTCCCAAAATAAAAATATGCGAAATTCATGGATACATATGAATCGAAGAAAATATATTGAAATTTCAAACACAACTTTAAATAGGCAGAGCATCATACATAGATGGCCTCCTCATCCACTATGAACTCAAGGTACATGTTTCAGAGGAAGATCAGCTGCAACTCCCCATCAAGCAGTTCTAAGCTTTTAGTCAGGTCATAAGCAATCTTCAAGTAGATTTATCAAGCCCTTCCTCACGCCGGTCCTATTTGTTCTTACTTAATGTGTTTCTTTTGCCAAGTGCATAGGTTATTACAAGTCATATCATGAGATGGTTGTAGGAGTTTCGGACAGGTATTTCTTTTGAGAGTTCAACATTCTTACTGTGCACGAAATGTTTACCGCAACCACATTGGAATTAAATTGCTTCAGCCAGCATATAACACTTCAATTTTAACTTTGATTGTGGTTAGATATGTCATTAAGACTCCTTTATTATTGGAGATAACCATTTCTATTAGATTTCATGGAGTTTGAAATGAAAGCAGGCAACATCTGTACGTTGAAAGCAATTTGTAGTAAGCACAAGAAGCAGCACAATCCAATCAATCATTTTTCCTTGCATTATATTGGCTGGTTATATAAAGCAGAACTCCATTCAAAAGCACCACTTATTTTTTTCTTTATTTGCTTTTTTTTGAGAAAATGATCAACAAACCAATCACAACAATATATTGTTCTGATCATGGTTTTGAATATCAGTATCAGCGGGCATATCATCCAGTTTAAAAACCAATACAATAGGTGTCGCGTATCGGAATATGCCCTGTGTCGGACTGCATCGGACAAATTTCTTCTTTTTATTGGCCAAAATAAAATAAAATTTGTGTGTGTGTGTGTGTGTGTGTGTGTGTGTGTGTCTGTGTGTGTGTGCAGGGTGGGGTGGGGGGATGGGTAATAAGATATCATTTGTTTTTTTTTTTTGAACATGTATTCTGATTCCTTCGTAATAATACTATCTGTTAGGTTGACCTGCTGTAATTTGTGATGTTGCGTCTTTTAGTTATAAATTGTGGATGTTTCATTTCCACAAACTGATTTTTGAAACAAATAAAAGTATTTGAAATTTGTCAAAAAAAGAACTGAAATACATTTATTTATTTTTAACATCACACAAGATGGTAGATCCATGTTCAAAAAACATAAATATAAGTTCAAACAACATAAATTTATCGTTTTCTTAAACTGATTTAAAAAATTAAAATTTTTGAAAACGACAAAAAATATGTTAAAAATAAAATAACACCATATAAAATGTAGATCTTTGCTCTTTATCTATGTTAAAAGAAAATACATCCATGTTTAAACAAAATAATCTATCATTCCCTCAAAGAAATTTTGGGATTTTTTTTAAATGCTTGATAATAAATGGCCAAAATGGCCCCTAAAAAAACACAATAAATAAATAATTAATTACTTAATTCCAAACTACTATTCATACACATGAATCTATATATCTAGACTCGAAACAGGCTATTCATGTTTGATTTATTAAAGGATTTGAAGAAAAATAAAATAATTAAAGAAATTTGTTGAAATTTTGAAAAAAAAATTAAAGTAAGAAAATTGAAAAAATAAAAAAGATAGAAAAAACCCCAAATCAAACTCAAATCAAACAAAAAATGATTGGTTTGGGGTTATGAGCTTGCTTCAACACCTTTACAGTTGGATTTATCAGAAAAAAATAACGATGTTCACCTCTTTTTTTGTCCCCAAAATTGCATCCGGCACTTCGATACCTCCATTTGATCCAAAATAAGATGTTTCGATCTTCGGTCTTAAAGAGATTCAGTCAGAATGACCCTAGAACAGTCAGTTGGAAGAAAATACTAAAAGAAAAAAGGAAAAGGGGAGTTTTGAGGAGCTCGTGAAGAGATATATACGTGTATCGGTCAATATTGGAACCGATATGGGCAGTATCAGTTGATACAAGCCAATACAGGCCAATACTGGATTCAGCCACAGAAATCGGAACTTCAAATGAAGAGGTATGATAAGCTAAAGCTTTAAATGCGTTACTGATTTTTCCATTTTTTTTTTCTTCCATAAGGTCCTACATGATTGGTTAAACCACCAAGTCTCAGGTTCCCAAACAGAGTTCTGATTTAGATGGTTTCAAATTATAGATCCAACAAAGGATTACATAGCTTTCCAGTTGAACAGAATTAGGAACCTAAGTGAGCCAAACCTTGATTCTCAGCCTCGAGACTCCTTTGAAACAGATAATCGCCTTCCATAGGTCCGCAACCATATTGAAAGACACATCGCAAAATACAATAGTATCATCGGCAAACTAAAGATGGCGACACTCACTCCCCCGAGGCTGCCACTCTAAAACCAGAAATCAAGCCCGAATCTTGGCTTCTAGCAAGGATGCGGCTAAAAGGTTCTGCCACCACAGGGAACGGGTATGACAAGAGAGGATTACCCTGATGAAGGCCCCTAGATGGCTTGAAGAAGCCTTTAGATGATCCATTCACAAGAATCGAAAAAGAGGGGGTACTTACACAAAGTTTTATCCACCACCTTCATTTAGAACCACATCCCATCCTACACAACATATAATCCAGAAAATCCCATTCAATATGGTCGTAGACCTTGTCCACGTCAAGCTTACACACCACTTCCGGGTTTTTCTCCGTAAACTAAGCGTCAATACAGCAATGAGAGTACTGTAGTATCCACAATTAGTCTAAAATCTTTCAAATCTTTCGCACCATCAACTTTAGGGGTGAGGGCAATAAATGAAGCCCCAAGCGGGTGAGTGAGAATTTCTTGTTCCAAGAACTCCTTGATAAAATCAAACATGTCTCATTTAACCACTTTCAAGAACACTTGAAAGAAGGCAAGAAGAAATCCGTTGGGTCCTGGGGCTTTATCCCGACCCAAAGCAAACACAGTTGCTTTAACTTCTTCTTTTGTAAATGGGAGTTCCAACTGACCAGACACCTCAGAAGAAATATGATCAAAATGGAGGAAATCCAACCTCTATCTCACCCATTGCTCTTTATTCAACTTCTCGTAGAAATCGACAATGGCTTCACAAACTTTCTTTCTTTCTTTCTTTCTTTCTTTTTTTTTTTTCCACTCTTGTTCCATCAACAACTGAGGCGATAATCTGATTAACCCAAGATCTAGCCAAAGTTATCCCATGAAAGAACTTCATATTGTTATCTCACATGGGTCTCGCGTCACACGAGCCACCCGTCCCACATAGGCCGCCCACCCCGAGTGTGCCCCTGCATCCCACAAGCCACCCCACTCAAGCCCGGTGTGAAAATGCCCCTGCATTAGATTTATTCATCACGCTTAATTAGTTTGAGCTTTTAAAGCATGTGGTTAGTTGTCCTGCATCAGGATGGCTTAGTGCAGATGATGGCGATTGCAAGTCTCAGTGTAGTCACATTTAAGCCAACAGTAGAGATTTATTTGATAGTTCAGGATAGTTAGTTTTGATTTGTTTGGATGATGAGAATAAGCTGGTGATGGATAAAACTATTGCTAAGTTTATTTATTAATTCAGTATTATCATTTATTTTGGTTTGTGTGCTTATGAATGTGTGCCATTAATGCAAATATTTGTTTTCCCCATAATCGCACTAATGCGGACATCAGACCCTTCAAAGTTTATCAAAGAAGAAGGTGGCTGACGAATACATCTTTATGGCTCGATGATGGTTACATGCACAACTAAATGATGATTTTGAAGATTTGATTACGTTCACAACTAAATGATGATTTTGAAGATTTGACTACATTCACAACTTAAGGATGATTTTGAAAACCTTACACGTGTCCTTCGATCAATTGAAGGCCCCACATTAAGAGGGCACACGTGTAGGATGAGTTAGAAGACTGATCTATAATGCATGATTTATTTATTTATTTATTTTAAAGGCTTTTTTTGTTGCTATTGACCCTGAAAGTTTGAGAATTGATCCCAACCCTCTCTCAGATTTTTCAGCCATCCTTATTCCAAAAATCCTTTGATTTCCCAGACTAGAGAAGTTGCCTTAATTGTTGGATTAAAACCATGCAAGATTGGGAGGTCCCATCCCTCGACGGATCCAATCCACGCATGATTTGAATACGATACTGCAGGATTGTGATGATGGCCTGCAACCATTGCATGTTTCCTTTATTATTATCTTCTCTATGATGTGGAATGTGGATATTTTAATTGATTTGCTTAGTTTATTTCACTACCAGCCTTGCTTTGTATTTATCCTGTTTATTTTTGAATAACCACTTGCATTCGATCGTTTTTCGGCCCATTGGAAGCTCCACCAGATCCCATGTGTGATTTTTGTGCAACGAGTCCATCTCATCATCCATAGCCGCCTTCCACTTTTCTACATCAGGCTCATCAAGAGCCTCCTGAATAGTTGACGAGTCTCCCTCATCTGTAATGAGGACATATGCGATATTGAGTCATCCCTATATCTTGTTGGTAACCTGCGATCACGTGGTGGGTTCCTTCTCACAGGTGGCTGCTCCACCTGCTCTTGTACCACATCTATTTCTGTCTGAGTATCATTTGTGTCAATCTGGACGTATACAATCAACCTTTCTAGTTCCTCTTGCTCCTCTTGATCATTCTTGCAGAATAGGGAGCTTTCATCGAATCTAACGTCGCGGCTAATGATGACCTTGCGTGTGACCTTGTCGAATAACCTGTAACCTTTTACACCAACACCATAACCAATAAAAATATATTTTTTGGCTCTATGGTCTAGCTTATCTCTCTCAACTGACAGTACATGAGAGTAAGCCTCACAACCAAATATGTGTAAATGTGAGTAGTCCAGCTTATGACCACGCTATACTTCCTCTAAGAGTTTACATTCAATTGTCGTAGACGGGGATCGGTTCACCAAATAACAAGTCATGTTAACGGCCTCTGTCCATAGGTCCTTGCCCAACGTAGCATTACTTAACAAGCATCTGACCCTCTCCAAGAGAGTTAGATTCATCTGCTTAGCCACACTGTTTTATCCAGGCGTGCGGCACATTGTGTTGTGCCTGATGATCCCTTCATCCTTGCAATATTCATTAAACTTAGTGGAAGTCTATTATCCACCATTGTCAGTCCTTAAAACCTTTATTTTTCGCCCTAACTATTTTTCCACCATTGCCTTCCATTGTTTGAATATAGTAAAAACTTCAGATTTACGTTTCATGAAGTAAATCCAAACTTTCTTGGAGTAGTTGTCAATGAATGAAACAAACCATGACGACCCCTTAATGGAAACCTCTGGCGATGGCCCCCATACGTCAAAGTACACAATCAAGCACTCCCTTACATAAATGTTTTCCAGATTTAAAAGATAATCTCAATTCTTTACCATATATACAATGTTTACGTATATCTAAATCAGAATTTTTAAAAGTTGGAATCAAACAACGATTAGATAATACATTCATGCCTCGCTCGCTCATGTGACCCAGACGAGTATGCCACATACGTACAGACGTGGAATCTACAACAGACGCTGCTGCTCCACCTGCTGAAGTGTTCTTGATCAACATATAAAGGTTTTCGTGCCTTTGCACTCTCATAACCACAAGTGCCCCTTTTAAAACTTTAAGGACATCATCAATATCAGTGAACTTGCACCCTATAGCCTCGAGTGCACCGAGAGAAATCAGACTTTTCTTCATATCAGGAACATGCCTGACATCAATCAAGGTATGCTCTATCCCATCAAACATCTTCATGCTCACAGTACCAATAGCCACAATCTTATAGGCATTGTCATTGCCCATAAAGACCTGTCCACCATCGCATTCCTTGTAACTGGCGAACCAACTCCGATGAGGAGTCATGTGATATGATGCTCCTGTGTTAAGGATCCACTCATCTCTAAGATTGTCATGCAAGTGTTCGACCATAGACACAGATAGAACATCACCTCTACTTGTTTCTTCATCAGATGTGACAACATTGGCCTCCCTGGAAGAAGCCTCCGAGTTTTCTTTCTTTGCTTTAGGATTTGTATAATCCTTCTTCATGTGTCCATTCAGCCCACAGTTCCAACACTTTAGTTTTCATTTGCCCTTGCCCTTAGATTTGAATCTAGGTCTTAAAGATCTTGTACCTTGCTTAGTATTTCTTCCCCTCGTAAATAGTGCATCGGAAGATGTTCTCATGCTACCGTTTAGCTTTCTCATGGCCTTCCCTTGAAGGGCTGAGATAACGATGTCAACACTCAAGGTTTTATTTGCAGCGCACATTGTGTCCCTAAATGACTCATACGATGCCAGAAGAGAATTCAACAACATACATGCTTGTTCCTCATCTTTGATCACTTCCTCCATATCCAACAGTTTGCAAACCAATTTATTAAAGTTGCTGATATGGGCCTCTAGATCTCCACCCTCTGCCATCTTGAAGGTGTACCATTGTAGCTTCATGTGTAGGCGATTTTTAGAGAATTTTTTCTCATAGATATCCTCTAACTTCGCTCATAAACTAGCCGCAGTTTTCTCCCTCAAAACATTATAGAGAATCTCATCCGTGAGACAAACGGATGGAAACTAAAGCATTCATGTCAAGAGTATTCCAGTCTTCGTCATTCATAGTCGATTTTCGCTCCTCAAGAGCCTCAACTTCGCCTTGTTTGGTTAATAGACTAATCATCTTGATCTTCTATAACTCAATTATTTTTGCCTGGGTACTTCTTAATATCAAACTTGGCCTTTCCTATTGATGCTAATCCTGCATATTCAAATCTGTGCCCCAACGATTGCTCTGATACCTCTTGTTGGGTTTTGGACTGCGGAATCACACAAAGATGGAGCTAGGATAGAGATCCAAGATCACCAAGCAAACACAAGAGAACACATTTAACATGTAAAACCCTTTCAGGAAAAAACCACGGCACAAAGCGACAGATCTTCACTATGAAAGCAGAAACTACAAAGAAAAAGGACTTACCAGACTTGAGCAATACTCAAATCTCTCCCTTGCTCCACGCTTTTAGAAACCCTAGAACCCTTTTAGAAAGGCTTAGAATCCATTAGAATACCTCACAATCCCGTTTACACCCATATATATAGTTTTAGAAAGAATCCCAAACAAAATCGGAAAGAATCATAAACAAAATCGAAAACAAAATCCCGCACTTTTGCAGTTGCGTGAAAAATCTGCGTAGAATCTTATTAGATTAAGACATCAAATACAACAGTCCCATCCCTCACCAGATCCAATCCACTCATGATTTGAATATGGTACCACAAGATTGTGATGATGGTCTGCAATCATTGCATGTTCCCTTTATTATTATCTTCACTATGATGTGGAATGTGAATATTTTAATTGATTTGCTTAGTTTATTTCGCTGGATCATTTTTGTTCTCACACATGCATTCTAGTTAGAGCTTCCTAAATCAAATTTAGTATCAAAGCTTTAGGTTTTGCATGATTTTTGTTAGATCAAGTTATCTGAACTTAGGATCATCTGTTTTCTCATTTAGGATTGTCTAGATAATTCCAGATCTACATCCCACAGAAATTACGAACCTGATTTTTTAGATTCACAGTCCTGTGAGACATAAATCTGAAATTCTAGATTTGTGTTTTCATTCTAGTTAAATCTGAAAATTTGCAGCATTCAGACATCGTATAGAAATAGGATTATACATCCAAATTGATGTCTGTTCAAACCTTAGAGTCGAGTTTAGGAAAATTGAGTTCGAGTTTTAGGTGTACGCCCACTGGAAGTGGTAAGGGTTTTGGTCAACACACCATCATGAGTAATGAATAATTAAGCAACCACCTCACTCAATTACTCCAAAAGATAACTGTCATAGAGACATTCAACAAAAATATCAAATGAAAACTGCCTACCACCGAGGCTAGACTTGAGTGATTAGAGGCATCCTAAAGGGAGAACCCCACTACTGGGGGAGATGTGCAGTCGTAGGCAGGTAGTGTTGGTGAGGGGCCAGCCTTAAGACTAACCCCCACCAATGGCGAGCAAGTGAGTAGAGAATGGGCATATCAGGACAGCTTTGATTCTGACGAGAGGGCCATGAAGAATGTCAGGAATGATAACCTGAGGTTTGATGGTCGCTTTGACCCCAAGGCATTCCTTGATTGTTAGCTGACATGGACCACTATTTTGAGTGGCATGAGATGTCAGAGAACTAAGAAGTGTGGTTTGCCAAAATGAAGCTTGTGGGGCAAGCGAAGATGTATTAGACCAATAATGAGCGTAGGATTGAACGGGTAGGAGGAGCTCTCGTTACGCAATGGAGTGAGATGAAAACTATGCTAAGAGAGAAATACCTCCCTCTCTCTTATCGCCAGAAGCTCCTGGAACAATGGCAATCTTTATGCCAAGGATCCATGCCTGTCACGGAATACATCGTAAAATTTGAAGAATTTATGATGCAGTGTGACATTGAGGAAGACCCTCTAGTAACGCTTACGCGTTTCAAGATGGGCCTTTAATCGGATCTTCAACATGAGCTTTGAGCTCATCCCATGATAGATTTGGACGAGATGTACCAAGTGGTGCAGGAATTAGAGCAGTATCTAAAGACTCCTGTCATAAGACAGTTCGATTCCCGAGACTCTAATGTTAGGACTGGTTCTCAGGGAACTAGACCAAACATTGGTAATCAACCCAGGGTGCAGGCGAATGTTCGGCCTAGGCCTAGGGATGACAAGAGAAAAGGCGTCCTTGGTGCTGGTCCAAGTAGAGGATAAAATGTGCGATGTTACGAATGTGGAAATATTGGTCATTTTGCAACTCAGTGTCCCACTAAGAGCAAAGGAAAAGCCTTAGTTATAGGCGATTCCCAAGATAGCGAGTATGATCAGGGTGACTCTAAAGTCGAAAAATATCAGCCCGTAAGATCATTGAGTGATGAAGATGAGGTGGGTGACGATCCCACACTAGTAGTTGTCAGGTGTGTGCTAGCCCAGACTAAAAGTAGTGTTGACTAGTGTCGCAACACTATCTTCTGCATGATTGCCATCAGCCCGTAGGATCATTGAGTGATGAGGATGAGGTCGGTGATGATGCCACACTAGCAGTTGTCGGGTGTATCAATTGTATTGAATACCCCCAATGTAAGGGTTCCTCCTCATATATATATTGCAGTAGTCGGCTCTTTACAAGGCAATTACAGGGAATCAAACTAAACTAGGAAACTATAATCAACCTATTAATTACAGAATATTTACATATTACCAAAATCATGTCATAATTATAGAGACTAATTATGGCTAAATATATCCGACTGACATCCCCACTCAAATTGATGTTAGGAGATCAAGAAGCATCAATTTGCCGACAAGAAACTGATGATGCTGGCAGGTCATGGCCTTTATAAACACGTCAACTATCTGAAGATTAGAAGAAACATGCGGAAGAGAAATAACGTAAGTGTCTAATGCCTCCCTAATAGAATGACAGTCCACCTCAATATGCTTCATACGCTCATGATAAATGGGATTAACAGCAATCTGAATGGCACTAGTGTTATCAGCATGAAGAGGAGTAGGAGCAATTTAAGGAAAACCGAGCCCAGCCAGAAGCCCATAAAGCCAGACAATCTCAGAACAAGCAACAAACATCGCATGATACTCAGATTCAGTTGAAGATTTAGAAACACGAGCTTGTTTCTTACTTTTCCAAGAGATCAAAGAATCACTAAGAAACATGCACCAACCCGTAACAGACGGCCGAGTGTCAGGACATCCGGCCCAATCCGCATCAATATAAGCAATAAGACAAAGAGGCGAGCCAGTGGAAAAGAACAACCCACGACCAGGTGAACCTCAAAGATATCGAATAATACGATGCACGACAGGCCGAGTATGAGTCAAATAGTTCAGGCTGCCTACCAACTAGCGAAACATAATGGGATCAGAAAGAAGATCACCCTCCGCACTATGATATTTCATGTTGATCTCCATAGGAGTAATCTACTGAGGGAGAATCCTGAAGACTAGCTAAACAAATCAAATCTTGGGTATATTTGTGTTGATTCAAGAATATACCCGAAGAATCTGTGTGCACTTCTAAACCCAAAAAATACGTAAGAGGACCAAGATCCTTCATGTGAAAAGAAGTCTGAAGATGCTGCTGGAGGCGAGTAATCAGACTAGAGTCAGTCCCAGTAATGACAATATCATCCACATACACAAGTAAAAGAACAAGGCCAGTCAGGGTTTTGCAAAGGAACAAAGAGGAGTCATATTGGCTTTGGACAAAGGAGAAGCGAAGCAGAGTGGACCTGAACTTTTCAAACCATGCCCGGGGAGCCTGTTTTAAGCCACAGAGCGACCGCTTCAACTTACACACAGCAGAAGTCGGAGATGAAAACAGACCCGAAGGAGGAGTCATGTAAATATCCTCTTTGAGATCACCATGAAGAAAAGCATTTTTTACGTCCATTTGGTGAAGAGACCAACCTTGGGAGGCGGCGATAAAGATAACCATATGCACTGTAGTCATCTTCGCTACTGGAGCAAATGTCTCTTCATAGTCTACCCCATATTCTTACCGGTTCCCAAGAGCAACTAATCGTGCCTTACACTGGTCCAGAGTCCCATCAAAGTGGAGTTTAATTGAGTAAACCCATTTATAACCGATGGCTGTAACATTAGATGGACAAGGAACCACATGCCAGGTAAGATTATCGTGGAGAGCCCGAAGTTCCTCATCCATCACTTTTCGCCAACATTCATTTTTAACATTCTCTGAAAAACATGTAGGAATGGGAATAGAAGTCAAAGTAGCATTAAAGCCATACCAATCAGGAGGACGAGATAGTCGGGCAGATCGCCGAGGACCCGGTGCAGGAGGCATGTCAAGCTCAGGATCACTGAGTGGAACGATCTCAGATGGCAGGTTATCCTTAGGAGAAGTCACTAGAACAGTCTCAAATGAAGGGTCGGTCTCGGAAGGAGGCAAAGTTGGTAGACGTCGAGTATACATGAGTCCAGGTTTGAACCATGCAGGGAAAGGAGTCAATTAATCGAAACAAGGTAGAATACTAATCTCAGGTAATGACTCAATATGGGTAGAAAAGAAACATTGATTTTCAAAGAAAACAACATTATGAGATATACAAAATTTGTTAGAAGAAGGATCATAGCAAACATAACCTTTGTGAGAAAGACTATAACCCATAAAAGCATATTTAATAGACTGGGCAGAAAGTTTGTGACATTCATGAGGTGGTAAATGAACAAAGCAGACGCATCCAAAAGTATGCAGAGTCAGATAGCTAGGATGTTGATGATACAAACGATAATAAGGAGAATCAAGATTTAAGACTTAAGAGGGTAGTCTATTAAGTAAGTAAACTACAGTAGATAATGCCTCAACCCAGAATTTAGAAGGAACATAGGACTCAAGCAATAAGACACGAACCACATCCAAGAGATGTCGATTCTTTCATTCAGCCACACCATTTTGCTAAGGAGTATAGGGACAAGACCATTAAGAGACAATTCCTTTGCGTTGTAAAATTCATGAAAATTGTGGGACATGTATTCCCCACCAGAATCAGACCTCAAAATCTTAATACAAGTAGAAAATTGATTCTTAATGTATGCTACAAAGGTTTGAAAAATAGACAATACCTCAGATTTCGATCTAAGAAAATAGACCCAAGGGTAATGACTGAAATCATCGATGAATGTCACAAAATATTTATACTGAGCATGAGAAATGACAGGAGAAATACCCCAGACATCACTATGCACAATATCAAAGCATTTTGCGACACGACTACCATGAGAAGGAAACGAAAGAGTCTTACTTTTACCAAGTTCGCATACAGAACAGTTAAATGACATATTTTTAGAAACTTGTTCTTTATTGCCCAACAAACCAGAATTTAACACATGAGACAGAACAACGGAGTTTGGATGGCCCAAATGTTTGTGCCATACTTCACTCCGATTGTTAACTGTCATACAAGCCAAAGATAAACTACTAGGAATTGAAAAATGCAGTGGAAAGAGTGCCAACTTTAGGCCCCTTCGCCAGTATCTTCCCCGACCCCTAATCCTGCACAAGACAACCATCATGAGGGAAATGGACATCACAGTTATTATCAACTAACTGGCCAACGAAAATCAAACTAGTAGACAGGTTAGGAGATACATAAACATCTCTGAAAGAAGAGTTAATATCTCATACTTCATTAATAGCTAAATGACTCCCATTAGCTTTCTGAATCTGAGATGAACCATGATATGGACGAACATTGCAAAGAGTATCAAACGATCTGGTCATATGATTGGATGCACCAGAATCAACCAGCCAAGATTTAGATGAAGTAGTGTCATCACCTTGGAGTCCTAGGGCAGAAAAGGCTAACATAATCATCTGTTGAACCATTTCAGGAGTAAGAACAGATGGTCCAGCCGCAGAAGAGGGAGCTGAGGACATTCCGGGAATAGAAGAAGAATTCACAATAGCCTGATGAGCGTTAGCTTGACGGTTCTGAGGTCGAGTGGGACATCCTTTGATAAAGTGGCCCAAGTTCTTACAATAGTTGCAAGACTTCTTAGTACAGTTGCGGCAATATGACCATACTCCTTGCAGCTAAAACACTGAACCTTATGCATATCCTTTCTTTTCCCGTGGTCTACATAGGCGATTGGATTCGGATTAGAATCTTGTTGGAACGTGGCCTGTGTGAAAAGACGTTGCTCCTCGTGAAGTAATTCACTAAAACATACATCCAAGGATGGAGAGGGATCCCGGTTCATTAAATTTGAGAGAGCAACATCAAATTCATGATGCAATTTCAATAGGAATTGATCTCTCTTACTCTACCTCTCTTACTCTGCTCATGCATAGGCTGAACAGCAGAAAGAGAGGCAGCAGGTAACTTCGCATAAACCATATCAGAAAATTCTCCCCACAAATTCTGAAAACCAGAAAAATACTCCTGAATGGAGAGATTGCCTTGAGTGTAACTAGCAATCTCATATTCCAACTGAAAACACATAAACCATATCAGAAAATTCTCCCCACAAATTTCAAAAACCAGAAAAATACTCCTGAATGGAGAGATTGCCTTGAGTGTAACTAGCAATCTCATATTCTAATTGAAAACGGCGTGCGGTATTATCTTGATGATAAACCTTCCTCGAATACTCCCACATTATCTGCGCAGTCTTATAAGGCCTTAGATTAAGCACAATGAGAGGATCAACAGATCCTAAGATCCAAGACATCACACATGCATCATTGACCTTCCACTTACCCAACTCCTTAGATTCCATAAGAGCAGGATTACTAACATCAATATGACCCCATTCTTTACCCATAACAAACAATTGAAACTGAAATCCCCAAGCACAATAATTTTTTCCAGTAAAGCGAACTCCAAAAGATTCACTAGAAGAAATGATGAGGCGAATATAGATACTCGAAATTACTAGAATGCACAGATCCTACCAACAACCACTAATCACTACACAATAAGGTTTCGTGCAAGATAAAAAGATGTCTTACCCAACACAAGAGCTCCAAAAATCTGGACTAATCTAACCCGCAGATCAGTTCTCTCCAGAAATCACCGAAAATCTGCAGCACCAAAAGAAATCTGCAGCAACGAAACGCTACAACATCAAAAAAGATCACCCACCAAAAAAAAAATTGTCTACCAAAGGAGCCAAAAGTCACAAAGTTTTCTTTTTGCAAACCCACAAACGAAAGGAAACACCTAAAAAAATCACAAACCTAATTTAGATGGGTTTGGCTCTGATACCATATCAATTGTATTCAATACCCCCAATGTAAGGGTTTCTCATATATATATATTGAAGTAGTCAGCTCTTTACAAGAAAATTATAGGGAATCAAACTAAACTAGGAAACTATAATCAACCTATTAATTACAGAATATTTACATATTACCAAAATCATGCCATAATTATAGAGACTAATTATGACTAAATATATCCGACTGACAAGGTGTGTGCTAGCCCAGACTAAAAGTAGTGTTGATTGGCATCGCAACACTATCTTCTGCATGATCGCCAAGTGTGGTGAGAAAAATCGTAAGGTGATAGTGGACAGTGGGAGTTGCCAGAATGTAATTTCCACTAGCACCTTAGGCCATCTAAAGTTAGAGGCCACCCCTCATCCTAACCCGTACAAAGTCTCATGGGTAGACAAGATTTCCCTTCCTGTCACCCATCGATGTCTTGTACCCATCGAGTTTGGGTCTTATAAGGAGTCCCTGTGGTATGATGTGTTGCCCATGGATGTAGGTCACATCATCCTGTAAACACACGAATTTAGAGAACGTTTTCTATATTTCTTCAACCCAAAAGTGGGTTTAAATAACCACATTACAAGGCTATACAAGGAAGGTTATTTAAGAGCTTCTCTATGCATGGTATTTTACACCTAACAACCCATATATACAATATTCTATTCACATCCCCCCTCAAACTGATGTGGGATAAGGAACCAACATCAGTTTGCCACAAAGAAACCTATGACGAGATGATGTCATAGTTTTGGTAAAAAAAATCAGTAAGTTGCAGCTCTGATGTCACATGAGGAAGAGAAATGATTCCAGCTGTGTATTTTTCTCTCACAAAGTGACAGTCAACTTCAATGTGTTTAGTGCACTCGTGATATATCGGATTCGAAGCCAACTGAATCGCACTAAGATTGTCAGCATATAATAGAGTCGCCACAGACAAAAGGATCCCAAGTTCTGTCAATAATCCCCGGAACCCAGTAATTTCACTACATGCATCTGCCATTGCACGGTATTCTACTTCTGTGCAGGATCAGATACCGTGGTTTGCTTTTTACACTTCCAGCGAACCAATGATTGTCCTAAGAAAACAAAATAACCCATGGTGGACCATCGTGAAATGGGACATCCTACCCAATCTGCATCATAGTAAGTAGATAATTGTAGATCAAGCGATGATGGAAAGAGAAGCACGTAGTTGAGGGTACCTTTAAGGTAACGAATAATGCGATGAACTGCCATCATATGCAATATGCAAGGAGCCTCAACAAACTAGCTAACAACATGAACTGCATATGAGATATCGGGACGAGACATAGTGAGATAGACTAGTCTTCCCACTAGCTGCCCATAGGATGTAACATTGGAGAGAAGGTCGCCATCATCTTTCCCATACTTAACATTCAATTCCAGAGGAGTCTCATGGGTCTTGTTATCTGTAAGGTTTGCAAGTTTGATCAATTCACATGTATACTTCAGTTGACTTAAGCGATAACCTTGAGTATTATGAGAAATTTTAAGACCCAAAAAATATGTTAACGGCCCCATGTCCTTCATATGAAATGAGGAGTGAAGTAATAATTTGAGATCAGCAATTCCTTGAGCATCACTTCCTGTGATGAGAATATCATTAACATAGACCAATAAAGCAATTAGACCTGAATCAGTCGTGAGAATAAACAATGAAGAATCATATTGGCTTTGAGAATAGCCTGCCGTGGTTAACACCCCATGAAAATTTTTAAACGATGCTCTTGGTGCTTGTTTAAGTCTATATAAAGCTTTAGATGGCTTGCAAACTAAGCATGGATCCTTGGATTTGTAACCGAGAGGTTACATCAAGTAAACTTCTTCTTTGAGATTTCCATGGAGGAAAGCATTCTTGACATCGAGTTGACTGAGTTGCCAACCTTAAGAAGCACTTATAGCGATCAAGGAATGGACTGTTTTCATTTTTCCCACTAGAGCGAGCGTGTAATGCCCCGGATTTTTGCCAACTTGGAGTTATACGTCTTTAGGCAATGGGTCGATTCTAACCCCTTGTTAACTTCTCAAAAATCAAATCCCAAAGTCTAAAATCCATTTTTAACCCATTTCCTTCAAAATCTCACTTTTCACCACCTTATTCTTAAAATTTTCTAACTACTTTCATATTAGACATAGATCCTAAAGTTTAGGTGATAAAAAATAATACTTAAACAAAAACTTACTAAAAATAGTAAATAAATAAATAAAATGGGTTTTTGACCATTAACCTGATGGAATATCACAAAATAAATAGGTTATTTGGATAGAGCAGCTTCTCCTACTCCAAAATCATATATTGCACGTGGAATAACTCATCCTGAGTTGTAAAATACACTTATTTCAAAATCCCATGGCAAAACACCACAGCGGGCTGGCGGCGCCAACGCTAGGTCGGCGGCACGCCACTGGAGCACCAAGTTATGGTGGATCCTCGCTGCAGATTTTCTACACTGTTCGATCGACTTTAAAAAGTCATATCTCCCTCGTTATAACTCCGATTTAGGTAATTCAAAAGCCAGATTGAAGCTTGATAAGTCTTGTTTCATATAAAAATAATAAAAAAATATAATAAAATTTTTAATATAGTTGAATCTAGGTTGATGTGACAACTATCTAAAATTTATTTATTCGGATAGCTGCTACTTTTAGAATTTTTCTACAATACGAAATCTAATGGAATTTGGTAGAGATGAATTAAACTTGATGATGAACTACTAGAAAAATAATTAAAATAATATACTAACTAAAAGTGCCAAAAAGGGGCATAGAACTGCCCTAGGGCCTTATTCTGGCGTAATTAGGGCATAATGTAGTTAAGTGCTAAACTAAACAATCGATGGATTTAGCTTGAACCATTTATATACAAACTGCAAGACCCAAAACTATTAAAATCACTAACTCAACATTACTTAAAAACCTAAGAGCAATCTCAAAACCCAATTGCTCTCGAGAGCACATTGAAACTCCGTATCGGACCTGGACCGTGCGTCAAAGGTCCGATTACTGCGAAAGCATATGGTTATGACTACCTTATTGGGCTTGACAACCATCTTGGAAATCAAATCCAGATAGTGTCCAGAAATGCACAACTTGAGCCCGAAGCGAAGTGTGTGAGAAATGCGAATACCTTTAGAAAATGAACTGAAACTTGCATAAATTGAGTCGTTCACTTGCAAGCCAAATCTAAGGTTTCAGACCGTCAGATTCTGACCCAACTACACCCTCAGATCAGGGAAAATTTCCAACACATGTCAGTGTATTTGTGACCCTGATCGAGTAGCGATGATCGTTGAACTGAAACAAGTCCTCCGCGGTCGATCTACTGATCCGACCAGACCGAAACTTTAACCTGTCTTAGATCCATTGTCAGGGAACTTGCCCCTGACCATGTGCAGGTAATGGACCCCTAGATGAGCTCCGTTGGCCTGAAATAGATGCCTTTTGGCTATAACCTAAGTATACCATGGCCCTAGGGCCATTACCATCAATTCTAGGCCTATATAAGGCCCTTATCTCACCCCACCTCTCTCAGATACGAATTTACTCAAAACCCTAAGGGAGAGAGAGAGAGAGAGAGAAAAGGAGAGAAAAGAGGAAGGAAGGTAGAGGGATTCTTGGAGATCATTGTCGGGATCTTCTCCCACCACACCACACGCCGATACACCTCTCCGTTATGCTACACAACTTTTTTTTATTCTGATTTGGGTAAGAAATCCTAATCCCAATCTTGATTTAGGGATTCAAATAGAGTAAATGGTGAAATAGTTAACCTATTTCGTGATTCAGGTAGCCGTTGTGCCATAGACAAAGACGTAGTGTTCAAACTGAGCTCGGTACGGGTTTACCAGCAAAAGGTGCGGACTATAAACGTTTAGGTTATGGTTTTCAAGGCTTTCAATGTCAGCTAATGGTTTATGTCTGACTTGATTGTTGCCATATGATCCTAGTTACGATGCTTTGTATATATTATACATATGTGAACTATATTGAATTCAAAGATGCATTCCATGTGTTTGTTGAAATGTTCGAATGAATATGAAATTATGATTTGTGTTCGTCATGACTGTAAAAGTAGGATTCATGGTTTTCATCAGTATTATGATTACTATGTGTGATGATTTGCTATAATATATACCGTAACTAACCCAGTTCATATATTGGGTAAAGGGTAGCCTAATGTTTGATAAAATGCCTGAATGAGTAAATGCTTGCTGAATTGTATTTAATGAGGTCATTGAGATGGGATTCTCAATTACCTTATATATAGTTACAGTTTCCTTCATATATCCTATCTTGCTATTACGTGATTTATGGATGAATGCTTATATATGATAACATGTACTCTATGTGTTCGTTAAAATGCTTATATGAGATTTATATTTAAATTGGTTGCTATATGCTGTTTTAACTAGCACATATGAATGCCTATTGTATTTGAAGTGTGTTTGGGGCTACGATGTAGTCCAGGCAATTAGTAAAGGTTTACGATCGATGGCCGAACTGTTTTAGCCATGATGGATACGTTCGAGGAATCCGATTCGTATGCTGATTATCGATAGTGGCTAGGCCACGAGGAGTGCATATTCACTCCATGTCAACTAATTCATCATACGCTCGTACCAGTTAAGCTTGTCAAGTAACCCGATTGACCCAATGTATGTTCACCATGTATGGACACTATTGCTTGAACCTAAGGTACCAAACTTACCAGTGAAAAACCTGTTTAACCTTAGTACCTTGATCCCCTAAGACTCATGAGCCAGACATGGTGGTATGGGACACCGTGGTACCCGTCGGCCTACGCTGGGGCGACGAGCCTCCCCGTAGTGACCAATGAGCAAACCAAACTCGTGAGCCAAATACGGTGGTATGAGACACTGTATTCAAGCTGTCAGCCTATGATTGGTGACGAGCCTCTCGTAGTGACCTCGAGTATACCCTAGAACTACGTTAAGGTGACGAGCCTTTCCGTAGTTACTTTGAGTATAAAATAGGCCTATCCCGGCACAGCCTGGCTGTGGTCTCCAGTCGGGTTGGTGACGAGCCTTTGAAAATAAACTACCAGTTGGTAGGGCGTTGGTGGTAGTAACTTGAGTGTGAATTAAGCCTACGCTGAGGTGACGAGCCTCCCGTAGCAACCTACAGTGTAAACTCGTGAACTTACCTATCGTATGTGATTAACTAGGATTGACAACCCTAAATGGATCATTGTTTGGGTAAATGATACAAATGGAGGTACCTTAGCTTCCCAAACCTTTTGTATGAATAAGTCTAATTAAGAACTTGGCTAATCACGTACATGCACCGTATTCTATTGTAGATGCAAGTAATGACAGAGTCTATGCAGCTGAAATAGACTTCGTGAATTAGGAGGAAGAATTCTCCTACCTTCAGCTCGCAGGCGGGTCTATGTAGACCCCGTGCTGCTTCGATGGGATTACAGGGATACTAGATTAGTTGAACATTTACATTTTTGGCATTTTGTAAGTTTGAAAAAACACTTGTATATATATTCAGCCCAGCTATATGATCATACTCTAGAGGTTATGAAACACGTATCTATAATTTTTTATATTAATTTTATATTAAATTCAGTCTTTCACTTGCATAACTTTTATCTCTGGAGTATGATATGTTGTTTAGTATAATCCCACTCATGTTTAATGCACTAATACGGACAACATTCAAACATCATTATCTATGTTGCATAAGTGATGTGTTGGAACTCGGGAGTTGAGCTTCTGCTCGACCCCTGATTTTCAAGGTATTACAGAGCGTCTCATCATAATCAACTCCATATTCTTGTTTATAGCCCTGGGCCACAAGCCGAGCTTTGTATTGATCTAAGCTCCCATCAGATTTTAATTTCACAGTATATACTCATTTTATTCCTATCACTTGCTTCCCCGCAGGTAGTGGAACCAATGTCCAAGTAGCATTCTCTTCGAGTGCCTGAATCTCATCATCCATGGCCTTTACTCAACACGGTTATATAGATGCCTGAGAATAAGAAGTAACGACAACTAAAGAATCTAATCCAGAAAACAAGGCATGATGAGAGGCAAAAAGATTTAATCAACGGGGAGGAACAGACAGACGACTGGAACGTCATAATTGAATCTCAGTAGAAGATGGGATAGTTACCTGCGCAATAGGAGAAGAAGACAACTGATTGGAAGCAGGAGCAACTGAGGGAGAGGACCGAAGAGTGATAGACTTCACACGGCGTTGGTAGACCTGCAAAGGAGGAGTGGGAGAAGGAAGCATAGAATGATTGTCTTCAAAAGAAGACATATGAGAAATGGAAGATGGAATAATGGTAACTGAAGGAAATGCATGGACAACTCTATAATAAAGTAAATTTTCAAAGAATGTGACATGTCGAGACACACGAACACGATAAGAAGATGGATCATAATAACGATACCCTTTCTGATGCTCCCCATATCCAAGAAATACACATTTAGCTGCCCTGGGACTGAGTTTATCCCGCTCTCGCTATGGAAGATGAACAAAAGGAATGCATCCAAACACTCGTAACCAACTATAATTAGGATCTTTATCATGAAGGAAGAATGTGGGAGTTTTTCGGTTGGCCAAAACACTGGAAGGTAATTGATTGATCAGATACACAGCTGTTGATTTTACTTCAACCTAAAGAAATTTTGGAACACTGGCATACTCGATCATGGTGGTAGTTACCTCAGTAATGTGCTGATTCTTTCGTTCTGCTACTCCATTTTGCTCCGATGTGTGAGGACACGTTCGCTGATGTATTGTTCCATTTGAACTTAGAAAAGTTCAAACTTTGAGGACATATATTCTCCCCCAGAGTCAGATCATAGAACTTTAATTTTCTTTACAAATTGAGTCTCCACATATGATGAAAATTGTCTGTAACATGAAAATGCTTCAGACTTATGCTTCATGAAATAAATCTAAGTGTGTCTTGAAAAGTCATCCACAAAGATGATGTAATACAATGAACCACCACGAGCCATGATGGGAGATGGACCCCAAACATCAGTATGAACGAGATCAAACAAATTCTGAGTACGAGTGTTACTTAATGAAAAGGGTAATGTAGTAGATTTATACACTTTGCAACTAACACAGTTCATATCAATGGAAATGGGACTAATATTGATTTCTTTATTCAAGAGACCAGATCTAAATAAGAAAAGCATGTTTTTAGAATTTGGATGCCCTAAACGACTATGCCAAAGTTTTCAATATTTATTAGCAATAGAAATATCATTAGAAGATGGAAGAAAAAAACAACGCGATGAGAAAACTCCAGGATTGAACACCAAAGTAAATAACCGTCCTCTCTTATGTCCCTTCCCAATAAGCTTCCCTATTTTCAGATCCTGTATGAAACAACCAGACTGAGAAAACAAAACCAAACAGTTATTCTCTACTAGTTGAGCAACCGAAATCAAGTTGGCAGATAATTTAGGAACATAAAACACTTTACGAAGGAAGAAATTACGAGATGAGGAAGGTGAGACTTTCAAGAACCCGATATGAGAAATAGGTAAATGGTTCCCATCTATAGTGTAGATAGGACTCACACCACTAGATGGAACACAATCAGTTAGATAAGAAAGATCCCCAGTCATATGATTAGATGCCCCTGAGTCAATATACCAAAGATTTCTAGGATCAATATTACCTATCGAACCTGAAGAACCCATCGCTTGAAGGATTTGTTGAATTTGTTATGGGGAAAGGAGATTAGGCTATACCGATGGGGCCACAGATGAATCTGAGTCAGGCTTCGTAGGAGAGGAAGTCAGAAATGCACGTCCTCGTCGCTGGTAGTGAGGAGGAAGAGGAGGGTGAGTCAGGCAATTGGCTATCTCATGTCCTTCTTGTTTGCAATACCGACAAAACAGAGTACTTGGTCCAGAGGAATTCATATTTGCTTTCTTGTTGGGACAACGAGCAGCCATATGACTAAAACCATTACACTCAAAACATTTAACTTTCGACATGTCTCATGACTTTCCTGAAAAATTGCGGGTAATGAAGGCAGCATCAGGAACAACCTCTCTCATAGAAGCAAGGGTTTTTTAACATGTTTCTTCTGCTATCAAATCAAATAGAGGTGCTTCAAGAGATGAAAGTTGAGGCCAGTTCATTAGAGCAGGTCGGGTTGGTTCAAACTCTGGACAGAGTTTATACAGAAATTGCATCAATTTATTGGTGTCACGAAGTATCTTTACTGTCTCGACCGCCGCAACGGGAATAATTAGATCCATAAGTTGAATCTCATGCCAAAGGGAGGTAAGGTTATAATAGAAATCTTGTATACTCAGAACTCCTTGTTCTAATTTTGACAGCTCATACTCTACTTGATAGCGATGGGCATGATTCGATTGTTGATAACACATTTTTAAGTAAGCTCATATTTCAGATGCAGTCTCGAATGACGTGAGGTTAATTGCAATATTGCTCTCAACACTATTAAGGATCCATGTGACCACCTTCGAATTATTTATGTTCCAAGATAGGAATTCTTTGTCTTCTTTGGTTTGCCTACCGAACCATCCACATAGTCATAGAGGCTCTTTCCTGTTAAAAATGTTTGAATTAAAACTGCCACAGGGAAAAAAAAATTCCATCCAACTTAACATGGATAGTTTCGATCTTATCGGAGGGATTCATGGATGCCATAAAAGAAGAAATGTACCACGAATTTCTGGGTGAGCAGGACTGGATCTAGCAAGCAGGACCGGATCTGACGAGCAGGACCAAATCTAATGAGTAGGACCAAATTGTTGATGGAGAGTAGGACCAAATTTGATGAGTAGGATGAAATTGTTGATGGAGAGCAGGACCAAATCTGATGCGGATCTGGAGGTTTTTGTGGTCGTGCAGCAGGTATGGGCCACCGGATCTGGAGATGGTAGAGACTGGCCGCAACTACAGCGGGATCTAAAGATGGTTTTTGACAGCGAGCATGCTGATAAAGCACGATAGAGATGATGATAGGTTGCAGAGAAGATGACAGAGCCACCAGAATCAATGGAGGAGGCTGCCAAAATCGTGGACTACCGAAAATCGATGAGAGACCACCGAAATCAAAGGAGGAGCATCGGTTCAGAAACATAGCTCTGATACCATGTAAACACACGAATTTGGAGAATATTTTCTATATTTCTTCAACCTAAAGGTGGGTTTAAATAACCACATTACAAGGATATACAAGAAAGGTTATTTAAGAGCTTCTCTATACATGGTATTTTACACCTAACAACCCATATATACAATATTCTATTTACACATCCTAGGCAGACCGTGGCTATTTGATAATGACATCACGATCTACGGCCGTTCTAATGCGTGTACCTTCATACATAATGGCAAGAAGATCAAAATTAATCATATGCCATCACAAAACACTGCACAGAAGAAAGGTGAGAAGGCTAGTGAGCCTAAAGAAGAGGAAATCCACACCCAAGTCTCTCCACATCATCACAGCTAAAGAGTTTGAAAGAGAGATTGAGGAGGATTCTATAGTGTATGCCTTAGTAGCTAGAGAGGCTACACTAGAGGTACCAGTAGGGTTACCCCACAAGGTAGCCCTGGTCTTAGAGGAGTACAGAGATATATTCCCTGAGGATTTGCTGGATGAATTGCCACCCATGAGGGACATCCAGCATACCATTGATCTTGTCCTTGGGTCGACTCTACCAAATCTTCCTCACTATAGGATGAACCCTGCAGAGCATGTAGAGTTGAAGAAGCAAGTAGATGAGCTCCTGCGAAAGGGTTTCATCCAGGAGAGCATGAGCCCGCGTGCCATACCCGCTTTACTGACACCTAAGAAAGACGACACTTAGCGCATGTGTGTGGACAGTAGATCCATCAACAAAATCACGGTCAAGTATAGGTTTTCCATACCTAAGCTTGATGACATGTTAGACATGATGGCTAAATCCACCATTTTCTCCAAAATAGATCTCAAGAGTGGGTATCACCAAATCTGTATATGCCCCGGTGAGGAATGGAAGACAACTTTAAAGATGAAGGATGGGTTATATGAGTGGTTGGTCATGCCTTTTGGCTTGACTAACACACCCAGCAATTTCATGCGGGTGATGACCTAGGTCTTGAGACCGTTCATGGGAAAATTCTTGGTGGTATACTTTGACGATATCTTGATATATAGCACCACTAGAGAATCACACCTTGAACATTTGAAGTTGGTCTATAGCGTCCTTAGGGCGGAGAAGTTATACGCTAACATTAAGAAATGTTCATTCATGTCCAGTCAGGTTGTATTCCTAGGGTATATAGTGTCAGCAGAAGGGATGTGTGCTGACCTAGCGAAAGTTAAGGCCATAGTTGATTGGCCTGAACTGAGGAACATTTATGAAGTGTGAAGCTTCCATGGCTTAGCCACATTCTATCGTCGGTTCATTAGGAGTTTTAGCACAATTATGGCTCCCATTACAAAGTGTATGAAGAAGGGAGAATTCGTGTGGTCGAAAGCCACAGTTAAGGCTTTCAAACAGATTAAGAGTGAGATGGTCGAAGCACCCGTCATGTACCCTCCTGAATTTTTTAAAGTCTTTGAAGTTGTGTGTGATGCATCTGGTGTTATTATAAGTGGAGTCCTGAGCCAAGAGGGTCACCTTGTTGCCTATTTTAGTGAGAAACTGAATGAGGCAAAACAAAAATACTCTACCTATGATAAGGAATTCTATGCGGTAGTGTAGTCTTTGAGACATTGGCGCCACTACCTCCTACCACAGGAACTTGTCTTATTATCTAATCATGAGGCCTTATGTTATCTTCACTCCTAGAAGAAACTTAACCCAAGGCATTCTAAGTAGATTGCGTTCCTTCAAGAGTATTTGTTTGTCTTGAAACACAAGGCCGGAGTAGAGAATAAACTAGCCTATGCCCTTACTTGTAAAGTGGTGTTGCTTAATTCTTTAAGTGTGTCGGCGTTGAGCAACTGAGAGATGAGTACCCCACATGTCCATATTTTGGGGGTACCTATACGTCACTCTCGAGTGATCAACAAAGTGTAGGGGATTTCATTTTGAGAGATGGATTCCTTTTTAAAGGAAATCGTTTATGTATTCCACATACATCCCTCCATAAATTTCTCATCTGGGAGCTTCATTCAGGAGGGATAGCTGGCCACTTTGGCCGTGATAAGACTATTGCCCTCGTAAAGGATCATTTCTATTGGCCAAGTCTCAAACGAGATGTTGCCAAAATTTTAGGGTAGTGTAGAACGTGTTAGATGGTGAAGCAACAAAAGAAAAATTTTGGATTATATACGTCATTACCTGTATCACATGCTCCGTGCAAGACATTAGCATGGATTTCGTGCTTGGGCTTCCCAAGACGATTAAAAAGCATGATTCCATTTTTGTTGTTGTAGACCACTTCTTTAAGATGACGCATTTTATTCCATGTTCTAAAACTTCGGATGCATCTAATATTGCTAAGGTCTTTTTCGATGGTGTGGCCCGACTCCCTGGTTTTCCTAAGACCATACTATTTGACTGTGATGTTGGATTTACCAGCTATTTTTGGAATACACTATGGCACATGATGGGAACACGTTTGCGGTTTTCTATTGCATACCACCCCCAAACTGATGGCCAAACTGAGGTGGTTAATCGCAGCCTTGGAAACCTCCTGCAATGCTTAGTGGGTGAACATGTGAAAACTTAGGATTTGATTCTACCTATAGCAGAGTTTACCTACAACAGTTCAATCAATATATCTACAGGATTAAGTACATTTGAAATTGTTAGTAGGTACAAACCTCAGATGCCCATAAACTTGTTACCCATGTTCGTTACCCAAAGATCTTCTTGGTCAGCCGATGCATTTGCACGATACATTCATGATTTGCACACACATGTTAGACAGAGAATAAATGTGAGTAATGATAATTATAAATGATCAGCTAACCAACATCGTAGGTGGACAAAATTTAATGAAGGGGATTATGTAATGGTTAGGATTAGACCAAAGCGGTTTCTTTCGGGTTCCGCTAAGAAATTACAAGCTCACAGTACTAGACCATTTAAAGTATTGTGTAAAATTGGGTCTAATGCGTACAAGGTAGACCTTCCACTTGAAATGGAAATAAATCCGATGATCAATGTGGAAGATCTAGTCCTCTGTCCTAACCCTTCCATTGTTTCTTCTTCCCACCCTTGGCCACTTTCCGACTTTACTTCTCATCTTACTCCACCCCTTCCACCATCAATTGGTCATAAGGAAGAGATTGAAGGGATAGTGAATGAGGAGATTGTTTCCACATGAGATGGGGGCTTTCAAAGGTACCTTGTCAAATGGAAGAACAAGCCACCATCCGATTTCACGTGGCTTATAGAAGCGGAACTGTAGCGGATTGATACGGACCTTCTTGAGACGCACAAAAGTTTTAACTCATTGGAACCGAGTTCTTCTCACCCGAGGGGAGTTAATGCCGACATCAAACCCTTCAAAGTTTATCAAAGATAAAGGTGGTCGACGAATACATCTTTATGGCTCGATGATGGTTACATGCACAACTAAATGATGATTTTGAAGATTTGATTACATTCACAACTAAATGAAGATTTTGAAGATTTAATTACATTCACAACTTAAGGATGATTTTAAAGACCTTACATGTGTCCTTGGATCAATTGAAGGCCCCATTAGGAGGACACACGTGTAGGATGAGTTAGAAGACTGATTTGTTATGCATGATTTTTTATTTATTTTTTTTAGAAGGCTTTGTTTTGCATGTTTTTTTTAAAACTTTTGTTATAGGGGTATTTTAGTCATTTCCTTTTAAATTCGAATTGTATAAATATGGTGCTTTCTACCCTAAACCTAATAATATTTTTTAATGAAAGCTCGGTGTCTCCTTCCCCTTTCTCTCTGTGGTAAGTTTTTTTTCCCCCCTAATCTCTTCTCTTCTTCTAACTTCTATTTCTAGCCCTTTAAACTTCTTCTTCTCTTTCCACGTCTAGTCCTTTTTTTTTTTTTTTGTTATTGACCCTGAAAGTCTAAGAATTGATCTCAACCCTCTCTCAAAATTTTCAGCTGTCTTATTCCAGAAATCCTTTGATTTCCTGAACTAGAGAAGTTACCTTGATTGTTGGATTAAAACTGTGCAAGATCGGGAGGTCCTATCCCTTGCCAGATCAAATCCATGCATGATTTGAATATGGTACTGTAGGATTGTGATGATGGTTTGCAACCATTGCATGTTCCCTTTATTATTATTATCTTCACTATGATATGGAATGTGAATATTTTAATTGATTTGCTTAGTTTATTTCGCTGGATCATTTTTTTTTTTTGCTCATTCATGCATTCTAGTTACACCGTCCTGCATCACGCACCCAAGAATCTCGGTGGATGGGCCAAGGGCGCTTAGAAATCGGGGTCGGGGTGTGAAATAACTACTGTAGCAACTCCTGAATTTTTTATGGTTAATTTATTGCTAGAAATTCTCCACAAATGAGTGATAATTAATGCAAAGCCAAAAACCTTGGATCATGGCCATTCGTAGTGATCACTATCATGTAAAGTGATCATGATTGTGCAAAGATATCACATAAAGTCAACTATCCTGTTACTATTGTGCATGACAAAGAATGGTGGGAATCGATCCCAATTGATAGGAAGGAGAACATGCATGTGATGTTGTACCTAAGGAGGAAATAACATATAGACACCCAGTTTGTAATTCATTCTTCAGTTGGTTCTAATTTGGTTTGAGAGGTTTGTTAATTCAGTTTGATCCAAGAAATGCCGACATAACCTTGCCCCACCTTCTCCATTTGATATTTTGATATGCTTCATTTTTGGGCTTAAGCCATAAAATTATCTGGTAATATGAATGAAAGGAGTGGATAAAATATATAAATCATGGTGGACCCCACAGAGTTTACCCAGTACACTTAGCGTACTGAGTTACTCACTACGTAATCTGCTTCCCTTTGCACGCGAATTGCGTCCTAACCCCGCCTGGATGAGCAAGGCTTTGTGGGGCCCATGGAGATGTAAGTGTTTTATCCACGCCGTTCATCGCTTTTCTTAGATCATTTTAAGGTATGATAAAAAAAAAATGAAGTAGGTACACAGCTCCAATGAACCACACTAAAGGAAGCTGTAGTGATAATGACACCCATGTTGAAACCTTTCTAAGGGCCACTGTGATGTTTTTTTTACCATCCAACCTATTCCGAAACTTCTCTTGCTCCCAATAAGTTTTTAATGGTGGATGTTCAAGACCAAATTTGTGGTCCACTTAAGCCCTGTACCTGCCTCATTGTTTTTCTCATACCTTAAAATGATATGAGAAAAACTATGAACGGTGTGGATAAAACACTTACATCGCCATGGGCCCCACAGAGGCCTCCCCGAATAGATTGCCGTCCGGGTGGGGGTAGGACGCAATCCGCGTCCAGCATGAGGTTAGTAGTCGGTGCTCTGTGGGCCCACCATGATGTATGTGTTTCATCCATTTCGTTCATCCATTTTTAAAGATCATTTTAGGGCTTGATCTAAAAAATGAGAGGAATATCAATCTCAGGTGGACCACACCATAAGAAACTAAATACTGATTGTATATCCACCATTAAAATCATCCTAAGGCCCACTGTACTGTTTATTTGACATCTAATCTGTTGATTAGGTCATACAGACCCATATGAGGGGGAAAAAAAAGAAGATCAGCTTATCCAAAACTTTTATGGCCCCCAAAAATATTTTAATGGTCGACATCCATTCAACACTGTTTCCTGTAATGTGGTCCACTTGAGATTGGGATATACCCCATCTTTGGTCTCCTACTATAAAATGGTCTAGAAAAACAGATGGACGACATAGATGAAACACATACATCATGTTGGGGCCCACATAACACTGACCACCCGCCATTGGCCGGTGGAAGGGGTATCATCCAGTCCATTTCCCAATTTTAGGGGATGCGGATTTCCTGCTAAAGCCTTTCCCATGAAGATCCTGTGCAAGGATTCTGTGTGGGGCCCTCTGTGATGTTTGTGTGAAATCCAACCAGTCCATTCATTTTTACATATCATTTTAGGACATTATACCAAAAATGAGAAGGATCCAAAATTCAAGTGGGTCATACAAAATGAAACAGTGGGGAAAGGAATGCTTACCGTTTATAAGGTCATTTTCACTGAGATAAAATGAAAACATTGGGAACTTAAACCAATACAAAACTTTTGTAGCCATATGAATATTTCAATGGTGGTCCACTAAATCCCCACTGTTTCCTTTCGTGTGGCCCATTTAAGTTTTGGATACACCTTGTTTTTAGTTGAAAGTCTTAAAATGATCTCAAAAATCGGATGAACGGAGTGACTTTCTCGCAAACATTATAGTGGCCCCACACAGAATCCTTACGCAGGATCTTCATGCAAAAGGCTTTCTCCGGAAATTCGCACACAACTCCAAGAGTCTCTATGTCTCAGTGCGCTGAGTCATAGCCGTTCTCCTCATCTTACGACTCTCATGAACGCTCGCACATAAACTCCGTTTGTGTGTATATATATATGAGAAATTTACCACTGTAGATACCACCTTTTATCCAGTAGTTTTTTTGAAGCAAAACAAACTTAGCTTACCAACTTAGACCATCACATACGAACAACGAATTTGAGGATGAAAATACCCTTGCTTTTTAAGTACGCCAGTCTATGGCTACGGAATTGGCGTTCTATGGCTACGGATTATAATCGTAGCTATACAAAAAATTCTGTAGCCATAGATCTGAATCAGGGCGGGCTCACCAAACTGGCTACGCCCCCGCCACTTGCTGCCCTGTTCCACGGGGCCACGCCAATGTGGCAGCCCCCTATGGCTATGGATTATAACTGTAGCCATAGGTACCTTGCTATCCAAACAAAACAAATAGTTTTTTTGGGTTAGCTTGTTAGTACACACACTCCATGTTAGCCACCCTCGCTAGGGATCGATGCCAAGACCTCAAGTGTTGAAACGAGGTTTCTACACTCAGTCTGCCAGTTGAGCTATGGATCTGGGGGTAACAAAAAAAAAACAAAACAAATAGTCACATCAAAGGAAATTTATTTTCTTTTTCTGTTGTTGGGCACTGAATCTATGGTTTCCAAACATGGTCTAACGAAAAGAAGGTAAAAATAATAATAAATAAAATAAAAAGATGCAGTTCTTTAAGATGAGATAGTGTTGTTGGCTTTACAGAACTGCCGAATGACCTTCATTTTCATGGCTCGCCAGATATTAAGGCACTAACTTTCATTTGAAGATGGCTTTTATTGCCTGATTTTCTACAAAAAAGAATTCAACTCGTGAGAACCTCTTGTATTTGAGAAAATGGCTGATGTGTTACCATTTGGATTAGTATCAAAACAAGAATGTATGGTTATCTTGCCAATATTTTAAATCCTTTTTTCTGCCAACTCAACTGTGTCTGTCAGAAAGATTTGCTATATAATGAAAACCTGTCTTAGTGAATAGGATTATTACTTCAACTTTGGAATGCCTTTTAGAATTGAGCGAGGCAACCTAGGACTTAAGCGAGACAACGTAGAAATTGAGCAAGGGAACCTAGGAATTGAGCGAGGGAACCTTGAATTGAGCAAGGCAAAATACAAATTGAGCGAGGCAACCTAGGAATTGAGCAAGGCAAACTACAAATTAAGCGAGGCAATGTAGAAATTCAGCGGGGCAAACTGGGAAATGAGCGAGGCAACTGAGGAATTGAGCGAGGCAAACTACAAATTAAGTGAGGGAACCCATAAATTCAATGAGGGAACCTAGAAATTCTGTAAGGCAACCTAGGAATTCAGTGAGGCAACCTAGGTGTTGAGCGAGGCAACGTAGAAATTCAGCGAGGCAAACTACAAATTGAACGAGGCAACCTAGGAATTGAGCGAGGCAAACTACAAATTGAGCAAGACAATCTAGAAATTCAGCAAGGGAACCTAGAAATTCAGTGAGGCAACCTAAGAATTTAGTGAGGCAACCTAGGAATTAAGCTAGGCAAATTACAAATTTAGCGAGGCAAACTACAAATTCAGCGAGGCAACTTAGAAATTCAGTGAGGGAACCTAGGAATTGAGCAAGGCAACATAGGAATTGAGAGAGGCAAACTACAAATGAGCAAGGCAACCTAGAAATTCAGCAAGTCAAACTATAAATTGAGCGAGGAAACTTAGAAATTCAGCGAGGGAACCTAGAAATTCAGCGAGGCAACTTAGAAATTGAGTGGGGCAAACATGAATTTCAGGGTGGGGCAAACATGAAATTCAATAGGGCAAACTTGAAATACAGCAGGGCAAACATGAAATTCAACGGGGCAAACATGAAATTCAGCAAGGGAAACATGAATTTCAGCGGGGCAAACATGAATTTCAATGAGGCAAACATGAAATTGAGTGGGGCAAACATGAAATCAAGTAGGGCAAACACGAAATTCAACGGGGGAAACATGAATTTCAGCATGACAAACATGAAATTCAGCGGGGCAAACATGAAAATCAGTGGGGTAAACATGAAATTGAGCGGGGCAAACTATAAAATCAACGGGAAAAACTAGAAAATGAGCAGGGCAAACATGAAAATGAGCAGGGCAAACTAGAAAATCAGTGGAGAAACATGAAATTCAGCGGGGCACACTAGAAAATCAGCAGGGGAAATATGAAATTGAGCAGGGCAAACTAGAAAATCAGCGGGGCAAACTTAACAGATAATTTCATGGATTGAGCCCAAAAATCTAAACGTATCCAATGTCCAAATGGACCACACCACCTGAAAATTTCTCAGTACGTAATCCGATTACACTTGCTACACCCCACAATGATGTTTTAATTGTAATACATCATGTTCATCAGATTATGTAATACCCCTCCGTTTTCATTGGATTATGTATACACCAAAACCCATATGTAAGCTTAAAATATACCTATGGTGCGTGCTTTCTTCACTGGACCGACCATTTTCAGAAGAAGACAAAATGCTAATGTACAGGGAGGATGCAATCCAATGTTGTTAAGGAAGCGGGCCCCACAATGATGTTTTGTCTTTCTTACTGGAAATGGAGTGAGGAAAGGGGGTGAAAGAAACGAAAGCAACAGTGAAAAGGGGTGAACACAATGAAAGCAGCAGTGGAAAGGGCGCAGTGAAAAGAGGGGTATTGTCATCTTGAATTTGGGTGTCCGCACGTGTAGGTGTAAGTTGGTATGTTAAGTTTGGTTTGCTACATAAAAACCACTGGATAAAAGGTGGGGTCCATAGTCGTAAATTGAACAATCCTTTCTCTCAGAACCTTTTTATAGTCTAGGACTAAAACAATGAAAGAACAATCCATTTCTAATGGAAGACGATTTCAACTCTTAGATGATCGTGCTGTACGAGCTCCCCGAAATGTTGAAAGAAGGCCACAGGTAACCATCGGGGCTAGGGTCCTTATCCCTGGCCCACTGCCTTGATTTCCTCAGGAAGAAAGGGTGTCTCCAGGGAAGCTGTCTTCCGAGGAGATTTGAGAAAAGTCAAGATCATCAATGGTAGGTTTATCAAAACCCTCGTCTTAAGAGGAGAGAGGAGTAGAAGTTAACTACTGCTGAGACAATATCCTACTAAGGAGGAGATTGAATTACTCCTGCCTCTAGCACTAACTACCCCATGGAAGTATTTAGTGTTTTTATCTCCTTCCTTGAGCCAAATAGCCCTAGAGCGTTGGTGCCATTTAATCTTCTCCTCCGTAATTCTGGATGCATAGTTTCAATCTGCTCCTCAAATCTTGGGATTAGAAGATGATCCCAAATTGGGAAAAGAACTTGAACAGAAACTACAAGCGAAGGACCATTCAATTCCTACTCCCACACTCTTTTTATCAACTCCTATTTAGAATGTAAACCTCATGAAACTCACACAGGAGCTCAACTAGGTATCCTGTTTTGATAGTATTTAAGTTCCTTCTAAAGCTTACATTCCAAATGAATTTAACCCTATTTCCATTCTATAACTCCTCCCTTTTGCCCAATATGTCATTCCAAATTTACATCATCCAAATAAGGTGTGTTTGATTGAAATGCCAAAAGCTGTTTAGCTCATCTCAATTGCAAATAATTATAAGTTGTTTCTCCAAAATTACCAAACTTTCCTCTTTCACACCCTTCTCTTCTCCCTATTCTAGTATGACATTATGTTTTGTTACAAGTATAGCTGAGTATAGGCTTTGTGATTCCTTTGGCAGAACTAGCTTAATCGATGCACCTGCCCTTGTTATCAACTTTCATATTTTAATATACGTCAAATGGACATGCTTGCTTAGAAGCAAATCATGTTTTCTTATGAACAGAGTACCAACATTATCAAACATATTACAGATATGATGCTTTTGAGTCCTAATTATAGGAATCTTCTACTAAGTTTCCGCTTCTTTAAACTAACACTCCCACTCCTAATCCCACTGCCTAGGTTTTTGCACTTACTGACATTTTGGAAAAAAAATGCTTTCTTACTGTAGCGCCTGAATCAACGTATCCCAAAACGGTTATGTGATGATAACGGTGGTAACTGTAATGTGTTACAAGGTCATAATGGCTATAACAACTATTATGGAAAAATCGACCTGTAACGGCCATAATGGTCCATTAAGGGTAACAAAACCTGCTAAACCATGAAATTGAGCAGGGCAAACATGAAATTCAGCGGGGGAAACATGAAATTGAGCGAGGCAATCTGGATATTGAGTGGGGTAAATTAGAAAATCAGGGGGGAAACATGAAATTCAGCGGGGCAAACTAGAAAATTAGGAGGGCAAACTTAACAAATAATTTCATGGCTTGAGCCCAAAAATCTAAACATATCCAATGTTCAAATGGACCACACCACATAAAAATTTTGAATTGAACTTCTACTGTTGATCATTTCTTAGGGGCCACAAAAGTTTTGGATCAAGCTTATAATTGTGTTTTCTATTAATCCATGTCTGTATGATCTTATGAACAGGTTTGATAACAAACAAACATCACTGTCGGGCCTACTATGGTTTTAACGGTGGAAATCATTATCCCCACTATTTCCCATGGTATGATCCACTTGATCTTTTGATATGCTTCAATTTGGGGCTCAACCCCTTAAATTAGATGGAAAAATGGATGGATGACGTGGATATACTACATACATTCAATGTGGGCCCAACTGAGTTTAAAATATACCTGTGGTGCGTGCTTTCTTCACTGGTTCGACCATTTTCAGAAGAAGACAAAATGCTGATAAGGAAGGGGGGGCCAGAAAATGGATTTTTTTTGTCTTTCTTATCGGAAACGAAGTGAGGAAAGGGGGTGAAAGCAATGACAGTGAAAGCAACAGTGGAAAGGGAGAGGAAAAGCAACAGTAGTGAAAAGGAGGGGTAGTTTCGTCCTCAAACTCACTGTCCGCACGTGCTAGTTTAAGTTAGTAACATAAGTTTGTATTGCTTCATAAAAACTGCTGGATAAGAGGTGGGGTCCACAATGGTAAATTTCTATATATATATATATGTATGTATATATGTGTGTTTGTGTATATATATGTATGTAGGTATGTATGTATGTATGTATGTATGTGTGTGTGTGTGTATGTAATTGAGAACTCATCATGCGTGGTGTGAATCCAAAATCTGAACCTTATACGTGATGGAGCACCCTAGGAAACCCTTAGGGCCTAACTTTTACTTTGATCCAAAACCTCAGTGGGCCTTAGAAAATAAAAAACAGTTTCCTCCCTTGATTTGCATCTCTCTTTTCTATGGCCCACTATTGCGTGCGTGGGTGCGTGACGGGTGCGTGTGTAAATATATGAGTCTGGATCCTCTGTTATTTGGTAAACAGGGATTCCCTGATTGCCTAATCCTCATTGGTCCATGTCACCGCTCACTTAAAAAAAAAAAGCTAAAAGAAAACTTGGACTCCAAACCATTGTGAAAAATAACCAAAGAAGTATTTTTTTTTTAAAAAAAAAGCGGGAAGAAAAAAGCCAAGATCTAGACTCCACTCATTGCTTCTGCGTCCCTCATCTCCATACTTCTTCACATCTCTCTTAGATTCACACAGGTGAAGTATTTCTCTCTCTCTCTCTCTCTCAATATTAATGATGATTTTGGAATTTGGGAGTTTATTGTTTGTAGATTCCCGATTTGAATGTGGACCCTTATTTCAGGATTTAGAGATTTTAGGGCCTACAAATTTGAATGTTGACCCTGAATTGGGTTTTTCTGATTTTTCAAATTGGGGATTTAGGGATTTTAGGATTTTGGGGATTCGAAGACTTTTGAAATTGGGGATACTCTGATTTTACAAATTGGAGATTTGGGGATTTTAGGAATTTGGGATTTTAGGATTAAAGAAAATAGGTTTTTAATCTCCACACCAGTCCTGATTATGATAATGAAATGGAAATCTCAGAAATATGATTCTTCATTTGTGAAATGATAGGTCGTTTTGGGGTGGAGTTATTGAAGGGATCATTTACACACTAATTTGGTAAATGTTGGAAGGATCCGTGCCACTCATCAGGTGTGGGCCACAGTGCATATACACTGGTGTGGAGATCAATAAGATCCATTCATCAGGTGGTCCGGTCTACATGTAAATGTAGAATGTTGAGCTTCTTATACATACGTGGCCCATCTGATAATCGAATGGGCCTAATATTTTGTTGTGGGCATTTTTGCGATGGGACCCACCTTACAAATGGCTATTGAATCATCCTTGAATTTCTCGTTAGTATTCCCAATACTACTGCTAGGGATGTAAATGGACTGGATTGTTCAGGCCCAATTTGCTTTCATCCTGATTTGGGTTAGAGCCTACAGGCCTGATAACTGATTGATCCTGGCTTGGCCTTGATTCAACAGGCCCAACAGGATGGCCGTACAGTATGGCCCAGCTAATGCTAAAATGAGAACTGTACAATTTTTGAGATCTAACAAGAAAATAAGATAAAGAATTGTTGTAAAAAAAAAAAAGAAAAAAAAAAGATGAGAATTGTCACAAAATGCATGCTTTTCATAGACCTCAAAATCTTATTGGGGTTTGCTTATGTTTGCTCTAGGATCTCTAGTCCCATTTTATAGAGTTGACAGGCCCCATTTGCAGTGTATAGTGTCTGGGTTTCAACTTCTGATTCTGAAATGACCCTCTTTGATTTGGCAATGGAAAAGAAGAAGCCATCTTGTTTAGATGTCTGAAGCATTCCACCAATTAGTTGCAATTTTTATATCAGATAATATTGTATTGACACAAATCTGGATTCATTTCATCAGGAAGCTTTTAGTCAATATCTACATATGCATGAATTGTTTAACTGGGTACATTAACTCTAAATTTGGAGGGCATTGAACACTCTGCTTACTTGGATGTGTTTACACAAACACATAAGATTCCTAGGAATCTGAAGATGACTAAGTAACCTTCTGGCTTTTACTTTCGTAAGAACAATTGAATGTGTTTAGGGACTTTCTGCATGTCCACTACATCCCTTTATAATAATCACTATTACATTAATGTTTTTTAGCTTATTGCATGTTTTGTGTTTGCAGGTAGTATAGGGACTATTTTGCACATTTGTAGGAGTATCTAGTATCTTTTTTCATGCGGACAGAACCCTTGCAAGACCTAGATAGAAATTTTCAAAAGGTTCTCATTCTGTCTCTTGAAAGTGCTTGGATTATTTCCATACACTTTATCTTGCTTGCTAATATGGCGAAAATTTATGTATTTGCATTGTCTAAAACTGATTATGGACATAATTGCCAAGATATGCAGCATGCAACATGCGTTTTTTCTTCATTGCCTACAATTGTTCATTTGAAGAGTGTCTGCCAAGACATGGTGCTGAATTCATTGCAGCACCCCCATTTTATGATTATTTCCATCCAAAATATGGTATTCTCAATCTTGCCACAAAGTTTCCTAAGGGTTGCTTGAAGCCTAACCTAGGACCCAAAACATATATTGCATATGGATCCTGCAAGGAGCTTGGGAGAGGTGATTTAGTGACGAAACTGCATTGTGATGTCTAATGTGGTATGTATATTGTCAATCCTGTAGACTTATAACTTCATTTACTGTTGCACAACTCACTCTCTCTTTCTCTCTATGTGTGTGTGTGTGTTTTATTTTGCTAAACTAATGTAGTTTGTGTATATCTTTAGTTTGCCTTTGTAGTCCACAATCACTTTTCATCTGGCACAATTTCACTTGTTCAATGGCTCTTCGTATTCCATAAACTTGTCTACCTCATTCCTTGTTACTCATCGCTATTGGATTATATGCAGACATCCATAGTTTTCCACCTATTGTCATGCTAGTGACATTTCTTACTGTTTGGTAGTTATTCTAGGACTGCTACTGTTAGCTTTAGAGTAATGTGGGCTTGGATCAAACCATAGTTCAAGAATTTAGTTACTTCATAGTCAATAGCTGGCCTCGATATTTTGAAAATATAGCAACATTTTCCGCAAATTTTCATGGCTCAAACTTGCCGCCGTGAGGATTGGGGGTTTTGATTGCCTGGACCGGGATAGGCGATAGTGTTTAAGGGCATTTTTTCTCATATCCAGTTGCATTGGGGTTGATCTTAGCATGTGTTGCTAGATCTTTTACCATCATCTATTCATCGGTTTCTTTTATTGTTGATCATTGAAGGCTATTATCGAATCTATCATTTTTAAATGAGTTGATATATCAAGGCATGTACTAGCAATGGTAAGAGACACCATTTATATATCTTTTTTTTTTAGATAAATATTAGCTGCGGATATTAACCATAGCTTTTAATTAGGAAACCGTAGCATGTGCTTAATTCTTTCTATAGCTACAGATCTAGTCCAACTTTTAGCTACAAATTTTCAGACCTATAGCTACGGCTTCTTGCTACGGGCTAAAACCGTAGCTATTAGTATTTTAGCTATAGTACCAAATATACAAAATGTGGATTAAATGTGTAATTATATGTTGCTTTTATTCATTTTTTTTGGGCATTGCTTTGAATTAAGAATGGTGTATTGTTATGAACGGGATCTTCACAAGGGTGAACTTCATTTTAAATTATATGCTATAGGAGGGCAATTCAGTTATGGATGGGCTTATGCAGATAAGAAGTTCAAGCAACAACAACTCCTTCGTTATATGCCATAGGAGGGTAATTCAATTGTGTCAAGGATCATTGTTCAAGTTGAAGGATACTCAGATTTTGGCATGTTTGAAGAAATCAGAATGGCTATATTTTTTTATTTATTTTTGGTTTATAACAAATGTACATTTTGTATTATATACTTTCCTTATACAATAGGTGGGGTCTTTTTTTTTTTGTGGGGCCTGTCCTAGTTCATATATATTTTATGCAACTATAGGTGTATTATATGATACGCGAGAAGGTGAACTCCATTTCCTTTTTTTATAGGGCCCACTTAAATTAATGTAAATTTTGTGTTGTTTAAGTGCATCATACGATATATGAGGCATGTTTCTTTTTTGTGGGTCTTCAAGAATTCATGTATAGTAATTTTGAAAATTGATGAAATTATATATTGAAATTCTACTTATGGATGTAATGGAATGCCGTTTACATATTGAAATTTCACTTTTGAGATGTGATAACGATCAAGGAAGTTGAATTTATGCAAGTGACAAGTTTGGAGATTGTTGGAGACTCTTGAAGCTCTTCAATTGAGTCGGTGCTTACTTTTGATGATTTACAAATGCAACATACTTGTATAATGAATATCGCATCTCCAAGCTTAGGTGCTGAATTGCAATTTTAGTCATCTTGATTGTTAGGTTTGATACTTCCTGCCTTAATTAGTATTCGAGAGGTCAGGGCTAGTGCTGTTTTGGGATATATAATATCCTACATAATTCAATTCAACATCCAAACATAACCTTTTATTCACCAACTGACATGACCTCTTATTTAACTAAATTTTGTGACTTTAATCTATCTAAGTAACTATTACTTTTGCCTTATCACCTAAGATTATTTTATTTTATTTTTTTACTTTTTACTTAAAAAAAAATTTGTTATTTCTTTTGAGAGTTTTAAATGAATGAAGATTGAAAAATGAAAATAGAAAAATAAACTATAATCTTCGCTAAAATAAACAACCATATCACATTTCTAAGTGAAATCACTTCATGCTCACACAACCATATCATATCCTCAAGTATAACCTCATCATATATTTATCAATCATTTCACATTCTTAATTAGATCCACCACAACATATTGTCACACAACCATATCATATCTTCAAGTGCAACCTCATCACACAATCCATAAAGTGTTTCACATTCTCATGCGGAACCACATCACACTATCACACAACCATGTCATATGCATCCTCAAGTGCAACCTCATCATATAGTCTATCAACTGTATCATATTCTTAAGTGGAATCACATCACACTATTGTCTTAACCATGTCATCCTCAAGTTGCCACACTCGAAAATGCTGATTCGAGTGTGGTAACAAAGTTGACAATGAAACTTATATAATATTATCTTTTAAAATTTAAATATGTCCAAAAAAATACAGGTTTCAATCAAATATAATAAACATTGGCCTGCACATGTACAGACCTTTTACCGGCACTTCTACATGCCTTTACTGATGGTCACACAAGCCTTTACCGGCTGTTCCACAAGCCTTTACTGGCACTTATAAAAGTGTTGGTAAATCTTACCTATAAGGGTGTCCAACACAACCGCCGGTAAAAGTCTGGAACTAATAACTAGTTGAGATTAATGACTTGGATTATTAGAAGGCGTCTCAATGCAGGTAAGATAAATAGTTTTGTGTTTTTTTATAGGATTGGAAAATTTCTAAATATAAATGAAAGAAATGGCAGACACCATGTAAGAGAGTAGAATCTATATCAGAATAGGTATATGCATCTATGGAAGTGATACAGTTGATGGACTATGTGATGAGATTATACTTGAGGCATTGATATAATATTGTCCCAGTATGATGGGGTTATACTTGAGAATGTAATACAGTTTATACTTGATATCAAAAATTCAATTCAGTAAAGTCTAAATAACATAAGTAGGGCTAGCTCCACTCTATTCATAGCAAAAGTCACACTCCAATTTGAAATATATAGAATTCCAGTCAGCATTATGGTTGTTATCATGAATAAAAATGTCATCGCCCCTTTTAAAAAAGAATGAACTTATTAAGGAAGAGTAAATTTCTAAACACTCTTCAAATAAAGAGAAGAAAAAGTAGAGTAAGAGGACTAAGAGGCATTAAATTAAAGATTTAATTATTCTCTCTCTCCTCCCTTTTAGTTTAGCAAGAAAGCCATCAACCTTAATTGCTCCCTACCACATCACACTCTCACACAACCATATCATAAATCCTCAAGTAAAATCTCATCTCATAGTCTATTAACCATATCTCATTCTCAAGTGGAACCACTTCATATTGTCATACAATGATATCATATCCTCAAGTTTAACATCATCATATAGTCCTTCAATCATATGACATTATTCAATTTGGAACCACTTCACACTATCACATAACCATATATCATATCCTAAAGTGCAACCTAATCATATAGTTCATCAACCGTATCATATTCTCAAGTGTTACCATATCGTACTATCACACAACCATATTATATTCTCAAGTGCAACCTTATCACATAGTCCATTAACCGTATCACATTCTCAAGTGGAACCACTTCACACTATCACACAACCATATCATATCTACAAGTGCAACCTAATCACATAGTTCATCAACTGTATCATATTCTCAAGTGTAACCTCATCGCACTATCACACTACCACATCCTCAAGTGCAACCTCATCATGTAGTCCATCAATCATGTCACATTCTCAAGCAAAACTACTTCACACTATCATACAACTAATCATATCCACAAGTGTAACTTCATCATATGGTCCATCAGCTGTATCACATTCTCAAGTGTAAGCACATCACACTGTCACACTCATATCATATTCTCAAATGTAATCTCATCACATAGTCCATCAACTATTTCACATTCTCAAGTGTAACCTCATGACATTACACACTACCATATCAAAAGCTCAAGTACAATCTCATCACATAGCACTACAGGAAAAATGAGTTTCACTGGTGGTTAAAAATGCTGGTAAAAGTTTTTTAAAAAAAAAAAACCACCAGTAAAAGTTATTGTGGTGGCTAGACAAACGTTGAAAAATGGGGCATTGCTAAATCTTTTGCCGACAGCTAGCGGCCTTTTCCAATGCTTATATTAGTCCCTGGAAAATCTTGAAAAAGTGTTGGCAAATCCTTAAAAAAACACATATAAATTAAAAAAAGAGGTGGTAAATCCCTAAAAAATGTCTTTTAAAGTATGCTGAAGCGCCGTATGGACCTACTGAATCACCACATTTGGCCCGATGAACAACCTGTAAAATTCTCCTGACCAAAACGTCGATATATGTGCTTATCGCTAGTTTAAAACAATTATGTTATTTGTTATTTATATTTGATTTAAACCAATATCTTCTATGGCTATAGATTAAATCCGTAGCTATACAATCTGTACCTAAACTATATATATAGCTACGGATTATATTTGTAGCTAAAAGTATGCTGAACTTACCAATGGCTACGGTTTGTAAATATTTGGCTACGGTTAATAGCCGTAGCTACTGTATTTAAAAAAAATTATAATAATGCATGGTGTCTCTTACGAATACATTCCCTAATAAAAATTATAATAATGGTCTTATATCTGAATTTAAAATCTGTATATGATAGGTGGGCATCACAAAAACAACAGGCCTCACCTATCATATCTTCTAAACTCATTCACAAAAAGATAAAAGAAGAAAAAAGAACTAAGCCATACATTTCATATTGCCTGGGAACATCCTCAACAACTCTGATCCCCTGCTTCACAAATCCCCTGCTCCAGCTGACAAAACAAACCACAACCCATCTCCACAACGAAACATCTGATCAAATCGAATTGCTGCAAAACCAGCTATCCAAACAGATCATAACCCATCCCCTAAAAAAAAACCAGCAGTAATCAAATGAATCCTAACAATTTAATGTCCAACTCATACCTGCTGACAATAGAATTAGCATTCTGCCATGCTCCAACAGCTAAGCCCTCAGCTGGGACTTCAGAGAAGTACCAGAAGGAAGAAGTCAGGTCCTCCTAGTGCACAGGCAGAAAGCCAGAATTTGAAAACAGCCATCTGCAACAAAACTCATAGAATTCCTTTAGAGTTTGAAACTCTTTTGTTTTTTGTGCAGCCCATTCTGATCTAGTAAATCCTCAAAGGAAAGCTTCTTCTCTTTTTTTTTTCTTTTTTTTTTTAAGACATCACACTTACCAGTCTAGTCCAGATATTCAAAAATATGAGCCCAAGTGCCCAATCCTAATACAGGAGGAAAACTGGGGTTTCATCCACAAGCACTTGCATTGGCACAATCACCAACAACTCAAACAACAAACCAATCAGCACCGGGATGATAAATATTTAAAATATGGACATGATCGCAATTAAACATTATGTAACTGATGAGGGTCAAATATTGCATATCAGACCCTAAGTATTGCCAAATTTTACGTCCATTATAAGGCTTAATGGAATATTTTAATCGTGTTTTTGTTGCAGGGTGTAATTAGGAGCATTAACTGAAAAAAAGAGTATTAAAAGTATTGATTTGACGCTTCGAAGTCACCAAAGCAAAGGACAGACTCTAGAGGACTGAGATCAACGAATTTACATGCTAGGGATCCGAGAAAATCAAGCCGTTCATGTTAAAGAGGCCCAAAAATGGTCCAGAATGCAAGATCACAAGGTTCCCGCCATCCGATTGACTCGAAACTTCATAAATGTGATGGGGACCATAAATTAACTGTACATATTAAATTTCAACCATTGGATCACTCGGTAAGTGGCCCAAAGGACAGATAAGCCCATTAATCTCCAATTTTAGGCCCACCCACAATCTGGATATGCTTCAAAATTGTCCTCAACGGTTTAAATAAGATGATAAACAGGATGGATGAAACGGATTTCTCAAGAACATCACAGTGGACCCCACTTCATGTGGTTGGTGTACACAGCGGGTGTACACCGGACCAAACGGAAGGGTCATAGTCGGTTTGACCGACCTTCTCTCGACGAAAACGGGAGTTTTCATTTTTATAGCGCCCGTAAGGCCGATGGTCGGTTCGCAGTTGTGGGCCCCATACATTATTCAAATGGACAATCTAAACCGTCCATTAGAATTCCAAAGCTCATATTACTATCTCCTAGGTGACTAAATTTCAAGGTACATTGGAGATTGATTTTTAACCGCCCAAACGTTGGACGGACGGCTGAATAAAAACTACGTGGGTCACATCGAAATAGACTCAAAATCATCCATTCCAAACCAAAATTGCGAGGGGAATGAAATGAACAGAGTGAATTGTCCGTAGAAACCAGATAATGGGCCCCACCATCAGTCCAGCGCAAAAACAACTAGGTTCTGTGTTCGAGAAAATTGGACGATGTGGGCCGGTTGTGTGATATTGATCACGGCCGGATAATTGATCCGAACCGTCCGAAATGTCATTCAAGGGGTTCTTAACCTCACCAAGATGGCAAATTTCAAAGAAGGAAAGAATTTTCATCTCAAAATGGACTTCAACCGCAATCAGTTTCTGTGTTTTCTTGCGTAGAAACAGAGGGTCCGCTGCAAACGAGAATGCGCAAAGAAAGTCGACTCCAGCCAGCGAATCTTCTCCGCCTCCTTCAGTCGTCTATTTAAGAAAGAGAAAGAAAACGTGAGAGGGACATCTTGGCTAGGGCTCCAAGTTTTGGGACGTGCCTACACAAGAGAGAGTAGTTAGAGTTTGGTATTTTTATTTATTTCTTTTTCTTTTTATTTTATTTTTCTTTGTTTAAGGGATCCAGCCCATTCATGTTGGGCTAAACCTCTTAGCTAGGGCTAAGAGGAGAAGCTTGTGGAGTGATGGGACTGATTCTACGGCTCTGATTCATGTTGATGAACCTTCTGTTTGATTCTAGTTTAATTATATGGAATGCTTTCAGTTTTTAATGGTTTGTTGTGACTGAAATTATAATAGATCTGCGATAGCTTTGAGCATGTTCTTAGTATTATAGGGTTTATGAATTTGGGAACCCTGTTGTTCACCATCGTCTCCTGGGCATGGTTAGATGATGGAATCCTTCCTAACATTCATACATCTCTCAGATTGGTTGTGGATTAGTTTAATTCTGTTGTTTATCTTGTCTCATCGGCATGGTTTGGTGATGGAATCCATTCTAATTTACATCTGTCTTATCTTGTGAAAACTAGATCAAAGGAAGTTCAGATTGTGTTTTAGTGATATATCTTCCAACTGGATGAAGATGGGACTCGAAGTCCAGTTGAGTTCGTGAATCAAGCGTAGATCTCCCTGATCTCTACAAGTGGATCCTTGGCACCCTAGTTTCTTACCTCTGAATTCATTAAGTTTTAGATTAATATTTCACCATTATACCCTCATATTCACTTGATTTAAATTTCATCTTATTTTAGTTCTAGTTCTGATTAATTTCAGATTACGTACAGGTTTCAGTCCCTTGGGATTCGACCTCGGTCTCACCGAGTTTATTACTACATCACAACCCTATACTTGGGGAGTGAACAAGTTTTTGGCGCCGTTGCCGGGGATTGACGGTTACGTTTTTCTGAAATTAACTAGTTTTAGGATTAGTTTAAGATTAGGATTTTTTTTTTCTAACTTTAGGTTTAGATTTTCTATTTTAGAAACTAACCTGTTTTCCTGTTTTGTAGGATCCTGACACAAACTTCTAAATTGGTAATCCCTTTCTAATTCCTCTACTTTTTCTATTTTTAGGATTAGGGTTTGAATTTTAGAAATTTCTAATTCTAATATTTTTCTATTTTTAGGAAATAGTTTATGTTTAAAAACTTTCCTCTTTTGTTTTTAGAAACTAGGTTAGTTATTTCCCTTTTTAGAAATTCTTTCTAATTTTATAAACTAACTCATCTTTCCTTTATTTTATTTTTAGAAACTTTCTAACTCTGGAACTTTCCTTTTTAGAAACTAATCTCTTTTGTTTTCTTTTACAGGATCTTAACATAGGAACTTCTCATTTGGTACCATCTTTCTAACTTCTCTTACTTTCTGTACTTTTCTAATTTTAGATTTAGATTCTTCTTTTAAGTAACTTTCTATTTTCTAATTTTAGAAATTTTTCCTTTTTTTTTTAGAAACTAACTTTCTATTTTTATTTTTAGTAACTTTCTAATTCTAACTCTTTTAGAATCTAACTTTGTTTCCTAATTTATTTTTAGAAATTTTCTACTTGTAGACTTTATGTTTAGAAACTAACTTTCCTATTTTGTAGGCTTTTAAGATAGAAATTTCTAATTCGGTAAGCTCTTTCTCTCCTTTCTATTTTTCAGATCTCTTTTAGTAATGTACTTTCTAAGTTTAGGACTTTCCTAATTTATTTTAGAAATTTTCACTTTCCTTTAGGAATTTCTTCTTTTAGAAACTAGTTTACTTCTATCTTTCCTTTTAAGGATTTTCTAATTTTAGACTTTCTTTTTAGAATCTAACTTGTTTTGTTTTCTTTTGCAGGTTTTTAACATAGGGACTCCAATTTGGTAACTTCTTTCCAACCCTCTCTTTCTTTCTAGATTTTCTTTTCCTTTCTTAGGATTAAGTTTCGAATTTAATTGAGGGCTGTGAGTGTTTCATGCCCAAGTAGGCCCGTGACAACACTCGACGTCTCTTGATTGAAGGAGGATTGGTTGAGGGGTTAACTATCCATCGCAGGACTAAACACCACTCGAAATCCCCTGAGTTAATTGAAGTGATGGCTAAAAACCAACCTCTTCTACCCCAACCTAGGGTGAAGGACATTCAGGATGAGAATGAGGTGTATCAAGCACCCCCGCCTCGTACTTTACGAGATTATTTACAACCAGCGGGGGTGAGTACGCCCTCATGCATGATTTTTCCTGAAAATACAGGACATATGGACATCAAGCCAGGGGTTATCCAACTCCTTCCTAAGTTCCATGGGCTTGAATCTGAAGAACCATATTTACATTTGAAAGAGTTTGATGAGATCATAGCCACTTTATATTTTCAAAATGTGTCTGAGGACACAGTCAGGCTGAGACTCTTTCCTTTTTCCTTAAAGGAAAAGGCTAAGACGTGGTTACATTCACTGCATCCTAGATCTATTGGCACATGGAATGATATGCAAAGGGAATTTATAAAGAAATTTTTTTCACATCATAAAATGATTACCCTTAGAAAAGGAATCATGAACTTCACCCAAAAGAAGGATGAAACATTTTACCAATGTTGGGAAAGGTTCAAGGATTTGGTCAGTTCATGCCCACAACACGGATTTGAAACATGGCGCATTACAAATTTTTTCTACGATGGACTGACATCTTCCATGCGCCAAATGGTTGAGACAATGTGTAATGGAGAATTCATTAATAAAAATGTCGACGAGGTATGGGATTACCTCGATAGTCTTGCTGAAAAAACACAATCATGGGATTATTATCCAAAATTAAACACCACATCTAGGCCGACTCAATTAAAAGAGAAAGGTGGATTGTATCTCTTGAAAGAAGAGGATGATCTTAAGTGTAAAGTGACTACGCTCATAAGGAAAGTTGAGGCCATGGAAGGAAAGAAGGATAAGGTTAATGAAAGCGTTTGCGGCATCTGTGATTGCAACATTCATACAACTAAAAATTGTCCTACAATACCTGCCTTTCAAGAAGTGTTAAATGAACAATCCAATGCCGTAAATAATTATCAAAGACCTTTCAATGGACCAACCTCTAATACGTACAATCTTGGTTGGAAAAATCATCCAAACTTTAGTTGGAGAAATGAACAAACTGCTACTCCTCAAGGTTTCTTCAATCAAAATCCAAATCAGGGGAAACCTCAAGAAGAACCAGTTCAAAATTCCATGCAAGAGCTGACCCAGGCAATGCAAGACTTTATGCAAAAGATGGATTCACGTATGACGGTTATAGAAAAGGGGATACTTCCTGCACAATCGCTCCCCAATCCTAAACCGCATTACGAGATAAGTGATCCCAGCTCTTCAAATCAAATGGGGCATGCTAAATCCATCACCACTCTTAGGAGTGGGAAGATCATTAATAAAACCCTTCCGGTTAGGCCTGAAAAGCCTCAAGAACCAGAAGAGGACAACAATAATGGATCTAATGAGGCCCCACAAAAATTAGAATCGAAACTTCTAGAAAAGTCAGTTGCTCCATTTCCCCAACGGTTTGTCACACTAAAACCTCTCTCTAACTCTCAGGATATCCTAAAGGTGTTGAAACAAGTGAAAGTCAACATTCCTCTACTTGATGTCGTAAAACAGATACCTTCATATGCCAAATTCCTGAAAGACTTATGCACGACCAAACGACGGCAGAGTATTCAAAAGAAGATCTTCTTGACCGAGAAAGTGAGTGACATCCTAAAGTAAGACGTGCCACAGAAATTCAAAGATCCCGGTAGCCCAACCATTTCATGTGTAATCGGGAACCATCGAATTGATCATGCACTTCTTAACTTAGGAGCGAGCGTCAATCTGATTCCCTACTCGGTATACAAACAGTTAGGTTTTGGTGAATTAAAACCTACCCTAACCACACTACAACTTGCTGATCGCTCTGTTCGTGTACTAAGAGGGATAATTGAGGATGTGTTGGTCCAAGTTGATAGATTTTACTACCCTGTAGATATTATCATCTTGGACACCGAACCCATTAATAACATGAGCACTCAAATTCCCGTCATTCTTGGTCGCCCATTCCTTACCACTTCAAACGCAATTATCAATTGCAGGAATGGTGTCATGACTATGTCCTTTGGGAATATGACATTGGAGTCAAACATCTTTTTCAATAACGGCAGAAACTTAGAGGATGATGACAATTTCCACAATATTAACATGATTGACTCTTTAGTGGAAGATACGACACCTCTGACCTTATCCTGTGACCCTCTAGAGACGTGCCTGGCCCACTCCCATGATTTTAATGATGACATGATTAGGGAGACGTGTGCCTTGCTTGATACTGCACCGGTACTTCAAGTTAACCGGTGGAGGCCACAATTTGAAGAGTTACCCCAAACTGATGTAGTGCCTCTACCGTCTAACCTCAAGCCACCGAAGCTTGACCTAAAACCTTTGCCCTCTGATTTGAAATATGTCTATTTAGGTCAAGATGAGACATACTCGGTGGTAATCTCTGCCCACCTGGAGAAAGAACAGGAGAGTATGCTCATATCTACTCTCATTGAGCATAAGGGAGCCCTTGGATGGACGATAGCGGACCTCAAGGGAATCGACCCCTTGATTTGTACTCACCGCATTTATCTTGAGGATAATACTAAGACCGCTCGGCAATCACAACGTAGACTAAATCCAAACATGAGGAAAGTGGTTAAGGCCAAGGTTCTTAAATTATTAGATGTGGGTATCATATACCCTATATCCGATAGTCAATGGGTGAGTCCAACTCAGGTGGTTCCTAAGAAGTTCGGGATTACCATCGTAGCCAATGCTAATAATGAACTCGTGCCAACTAGAGTTACTACTGGTTGGAGAATGTGTATTGACTACAGGAAGCTGAACACCGTCATAAGGAAGGACCACTTTTCTTTACCCTTCATTGATCAAATCTTGGAAAGGCTAGCGGGTCATTCCTATTACTATTTCCTTGACGGGTATTCGGGCTACAATCAGATTGAAATCGCCCCTAAGGACCAGGAAAAGACTACATTTACATGTCCCTACGACACCTTTGCCTACAGAAGGATGCCATTCGGATTATGTAATGCCCCTGCCACCTTTCAGTGATGTATGATGAGTATCTTTTCTGACATGGTGGGGAAATATCTAGAGGTCTTCATGAACGATTTCTCTGTTTTCAGGTCATCTTTTAGCGAGTGCTTAGAGAGTCTTAAATGTGTGCTGAAAAGATGTGAAGAAAAGAACTTGGTACTTAATTGGAGAAGTGCCATTTCATGGTTCATAAGGGAATTGTCCTTGGACATATTATCTCGTCCAAAGGAATCGAGGTGGATAAGGCAAAAATCGATCTTATCTCTAACCTACCTCCACCCAAGAACATTAGAGATGTGCGATCCTTCTTAGGACACGTAGGATTTTATAGGCGATTCATGAAGGACTTTAGTCTCCTCTCTCGTCCTTTATGTAATCTACTTCAAAAAGATTCACCATATGAGTGGACTGAGCCATGTCAGGAAGCTTTCACTAAGCTTAAGGGCATGTTGACTAGTGCACCCATCATACAACCACCCGACTGGGGCATTCCTTTTGAACTTATGTGCGACGCGTCTGATTATGCTCTTGGGATAGTTTTAGGCCAGAGAAAAGATAAGAAGCCCTACATTATTCATTATGCGAGTAAGACTCTAAATCTTGCCCAAGTGAACTACTCGACTACGGAAAAGGAACTCTTGGCCGTAGTGTTCGCTTTGGATAAATTTCGATCCTACTTGATTGGATCCAAGATCATTATTTACATTGATCACATGGTACTCAAGTATCTTCTGTCTAAGAATGATGCTAAGCCCCGCCTGATACGATGGATCCTCCTACTCCAGGAATTTGACCTAGAAATAAAAGATAAAAAGGGAGTAGAGAACATAATGGCTGACCATCTTTCTCGCCTTAATCCTTCTAATTCCCTTGAAACGACACATATCAATGACATGTTCCCTGATGAACAATTGTTCAAAGTCTCCCATTCACCTTGGTTCGCTGATATTGCTAATTATCTTGCCACAGGTTCCATACCGACACATTGGACTGCGCAAGATAAGAAGAAATTTTTCACCAAGGTACGCAACTTTTTCTGGGATGATCCATACTTGTTTAAATATTGCCCAGACCAAATCCTGAGGAGATGTGTGCCAGACGATGAGCATCAGAGTGTCATATACTTTTGTCACTCACAGGCCTGTGGTGGTCACTTTTCTGCTAAAAAGACCATGGCTAAGATTTTACAGTGTGGCTTTTACTGGCCCACTATGTTCAGGGACACTCATGAGTTTTGCAAAGCTTGTGAGCGTTGTCAGAAATTGGGAGCGTTGTCCCGTCAAAATATGATGCCCTTGAATCCCATTCTTATCATCGAGGCATTTGATTGCTGGGGCATTGATTTCATGGGACCATTCCCCCAATCTTTTGGAAATCTATATATTTTGCTCGCTGTAGACTATGTCACTAAATGGGTTGAAGCAATTCCGTGTCGGAATAATGACCATCGCACGGTCATTAAATTCCTAAAAGAGAACATCCTTTCCCGATTTGGAACGCCTCGAGCAATCATTAGTGATGGGGGCTCACACTTTTGTAATAGGCCATTTGAGAGTTTAATGAAGAAATATGATATCTCTCATAAGGTGAGCACCCCATATCACCTACAGACAAGTGGGCAAGTTGAGATTTCCAATAGGGAGATCAAATACATTTTGGAGAAAACGGTTAACCATGACCGTAAGGATTGGTCAATCCGATTGACTGATGCCTTATGGGCTTACCGTACTGCGTTTAAAACCCCTATTGGAATGTCTCCCTTTAGACTTGTTTATGGGAAGGCTTGTCACTTGCCTGTGGAGTTGGAACATAGAGCCTACTGGGCAATAAAAAAATTGAATTTCAATCTGGACAACGCTGGCTCGCTACGCAAACTTCAGTTGAATGAACTCGAAGAAATTCGGAATGATGCATACGAGAACTCGAGAATTTATAAGGACAGAATGAAGGCGTTTCATGACCAACGTATTCTACGAAAATCATTCACACCTGGTCAGAAAGTTCTTTTATATAATTCTCGATTACATCTCTTTCCAAGTAAGCTTCGATCTCGTTGGATTGGCCCTTACATTGTGGTCACTGCGTATCCTCATGGGGCCGTTGAGATAAGAGATCCGGACAATGGCAAAGAGTTTAAAGTAAATGGACATCGCTTAAAGCCATTTGTCGAGAAATTTGATTCAGAGGACATGTTCATACCTCTAACTGATCCTGTTTACCAGGATTGACCTCCTAGTCTGATGGAGGTATAGGTAGGTTTCCTGTTATCATAGGACTAGGGTAGTTTACTTTATGCTGTTCTAGGTTTATTCGCTTTCTATATTATTTTAGAATAGTTTTCTTTTATTGGTTTCTCTCTTGTGCTGACTTGCTTTCATGTTGAGATCCTTGTGTAAAAACTTCTTGAATTCTTCGTCCAGGTACAATTTTTCCATCGCTTCTCATTTACTTTCATTGTCTCATGTACATTGCGAACATATCTTTTACATTGAGGACAATGTATATTTTTAGTTGGGGTGGAGATTAGGTTACCTAATCAGTGTTTTCTTGGTCTTAAGCACAAAAATTGTGAATATTTTTAAATTTTTCTGGAATTTTGTATGAATTCGAAGTGATTTTGACGGCCATCTAGGGCACTTAGAATTTCAAGATACGTGATGCTGGTAATTTATGACTATTGAATTCAATTATTTGTTAGATTTCCCAGTTAAGTTTGAATTGTTAATCCATGATTAGAAGTTTTAAATATTGATTGAGTCATGATTTCACAAAACACATCTCGCTTGCACATTAAGGGTTCAGTTCGATGTTAAAGGATTAACTTAGTGATCACTATGCTTAAAAGGAACCAACCTGAGAAATTGAAAGGATCGGGCAGATCGGACGAATAGTCTACACCATAGGTTTGCTCCCTATAAGTGTAGATTTAATTCCACATGGATGATATGTGAAAAAAGTTGGGTGTACAGTCTTCACCATAGGTTTGCTCCCTATAGGTGAGGATTTGATTCCCCTTCTTGGCGTTACTTTTAATAGAAAAATTAAAAGCTAAAAGAATGAAAAGATGATCCGTGAGACAAGTTTTGGTTATCATGAGTTATCTTGCTGGTTACCAATGATATCCTGAAATAAAGAAGTGAATTTTAAGGATGATAAGCCGAGATTGCACAATACACCCATGAGACTCAATGTTTAGAATTTTTTCTAATTAATGGATTAATATTTTGAATTTGAATATGAAGTTTACCATGAACTTGATTCCAGGAGAAAGTAATGCCCAACATTCATGAATCTTAAAGTTCTAGTATATGAATTGTTTTTCCAAAAACCGCTCGAGTTCATAAAAATTGTCATGTAATTCTCAACTTATTTTTCGCATACTTTGCTCGGGACTAGCAAAATGCTGGTTGGGAGTTGTGATGAGGGTCAAATATTGCATATCAGACCCTAAGTATTATTGAATTTTACGTCCATGATAAGGCTTAATGGAATATTTTAATCGTGTCTTTGTTGCAGGGTGTAATTAGGAGCATTGACTGAAAAAAAGAGTATTAAAAGTATTAATTTGACGCTCCAAAGTCACCAAAGCAAAGGACGAACTCCAGAGGATTGAGAACAACGGATTTACATGCTAGGGATCCGAGAAAATCAAGCCGTTCATGTTAAAGAGGCCCAAAAATGGTCCAGAATGCAAGATCACAGGGTTCCTGCCATCCGATTGACTTGAAACTTCATAAATGTGATGGGGACCATAAATTAACCGTACATATTAAATTTCAACCATTGGATCACTCGGTAAGTGACCCAAAGGACAGATAAGCCCATTAATCTCCAATTTTAGGCCCACCTACAATCTGGATATGCTTCAAAATTGTCCTCAATGGTTTAAATAAGATGATAAACAGGATGGACGGAACGAATTTCTCAAGAACATCACAATGGACCCCACTTCACGTGGCTAGTGTACACAGCGGGATCAAAGTCGGTTTGACCGACCTTCTCTCGACGAAAACGGAAGTTTCCATTTTTACAGCGCCCGTAAGGCCGATGGTCGGTTCGCAGTTGTGGGCCCCATACATTATTCAAATGGACAATCTAAACTGTCCATTAGAATTACAAAGCTCATATTACTATCTCCTAGGTGACAAAATTTCAAGGTACATCGGAGATTGATTTTTAACCGCCCAAACGTTGGACGGACGACTGAATAAAAACTATGTGGGTCACACCGAAACAGACTCAAAATCATCCATTCCAGACTGAAATTGCGAGGGGAATGAAATGAACGGAGTGGATTGTCCGTAGAAACCAGATAATGGGCCTCACCATCAGTCCAGCGCAGAAACAACTAGGTTCTGCGTCCAAGAAAATCGGACGATGTGGGCCGGTTGTGTGATATTGATCATGACCGGATAATTGATCTGAACCGTCCGAAATGTCATTCAAGGGGTTCTTAACCTCACCAAGATGGCAAATTTCAAAGAAGGAAAGAATTTTCATCTCAAAATGGACTTCAACCGCAATCAGTTTCTGTGTTTTCTTGCGTAGAAACAGAGGGTCCGCTGTAAACGAGAATGTGCAAAGAAAGTCGACTCCAGCCAGCGCATCTTCTCCGCCTCCTTCAGTCGTCTATATAAGAAAGAGAAAGAAAACGTGAGAGGGACATCTTGGCTAGGGATCCAAGTTTTGGGACGTGCCTACACAAGAGAGAGTAGTTGGAGTTTGGTATTTTTATTTATTTCTTTTTCTTTTTATTTTATTTTGCTTTGTTTAAGGGATCCAGCCCATTTATGTTGGGCTAAACCTCTTAGCTAGGGCTAAGAGGAGAAGCTTGTGGAGTGATGGGACTGATTCTACGGCTCTGATTCATGTTGATGAACCTTCTGTTTGATTCTAGTTTAATTATATAGAATGCTTTCAGTTTTTAATGGTTTGTTGTGCTGAAATTCCAATAGATCTGCGATAGCTTTGAGCATGTTCTTAGTATTATAGGGTTTATGAATTTGGGAACCCTGTTGTTCACCATCGTCTCCTGGGCATGGTTGGATGATGGAATCCTTCCTAACATTCATACATCTCTCAGATTAGTTGTGGATTGTTTTAATTCTGCTGTTTATCTTGTCTCATCGGCATGGTTTGGTGATGGAATCCATTCTAACTTACATCCGTCTTATCTTGTGAAAACTAGATCAAAGGAAGTTCAGATTGTGTTTTAGTGATATATCTTCCAACTGGATGAAGATGGGACTCGAAGTCTAATTGAGTTCGTGAATCAAGCGTAGATCTCCCTGATCTCTACAAGTGGATCCTTGGCACCCTAGTTTCTTACCTATGAATTCATTAAGTTTTAGATTAATATTTTACCATTATACCCTCATATTCACTTGATTTAAATTTCATCTTATTTTAGTTCTAGTTTTGGTTAATTTCAGATTACGTACAGGTTTCAATCCCTTGGGATTCAACCTCGGTCTCACCGAGTTTATTACTACATCACAACCCTATACTTGGGGAGTGAACAGTAACAAGAAAAATTGCTATAGCAGAGACATTTTAGCCAAAGTGAAGTTACTTACCCATATTGACAACAATATAGAACTCTTAAGAACAATTGTACACCACTTTCAGATTTGGGCTGCCAGATCCGTCGCTCTCTGAGCTTTAACATATTTAATTGAATACCTGGCCCCGGTTACGATAGTCTAAATGATGTAGCATCCAATATTGAAGGCGTATAGATCTTAGGAAAGAAACGAATAACCATATTAGTTTCTCATAACTTTGAAAATGCAACTTAAAAGTCTTTAGTTTACATCTCCACCTACCATTACACTTTATGTCGTGAGTTATTGGGAAGCGAGGAATGGCACTGAACAAAGCACGCCCAAGTGAGATGGGTACAACTATCAAGGCTAAGTTGAAGAGAAGCAAAGTCATCCATTCCAACACTAGCAAAAGCACAATATGAAGTACAAAACCATACTTGCCATGAGTTGAATTTCTTAAAAGTCAAGGCCAAATTGTGATACATTTTGTTTGGTTTGCCATCTTGAGCCCATCTAGAGAGTGTAGTTAAATATCAGGAGTAATAGACTCTCAGGCATGAAACAACATATAGCAATGACAGAAAATCAATCACAAGCACATTGCCCATAAAGTGACCATCTATTCTAGTCCATTAAATGGATGCATGGAAGGACAACATCTCAAATCCCAAACCTTGAAGAGAAATAGAGTAGTTTTGTTTCAAATACACAAGCCAGCTATTTCATAAAATTACACTTTTAGATATAGATTAAGGCCAGCTCAAAATATTTAGAAACACTTATTGAATGATGATACTTCACCCAAGATCTATCCAACCTACTCTATGGGGCACCAAGCCAAAATCATAACCAATGAATCAATGGCCCAAAAATTAACGTCCAGATAAGCTGTTAGAGAAATTGTAGGATAGTCAAAAGTACTCAAACCCAACTGTTGAAGCCAATCATGGATTGCTCCGGTTAAGAATCACATTTCTCTGACATCCTAAACATCTGATTTTTGGCCTTAAAATGAACAGTTATAACAAGAAGACAAATGATTAAATGTATAGGATAAGCTAGTCAATCATATTTTTCAGTGGTCCATGAAAAGTGGGCCGAACTGTACGGACAGTCCAGATAAATGTTTTGGATGATACGCAAATAAGGCAGGATCTCTCTAGTGGCAGTGAATATCATAACTTCCATTTTGCATGAGTATGTACATGTGATGGCATTATTCAACAATCTAAACCACTTATCTTACTGGCTCATTGTGGAATGTGTATGGACAACACCACCAAAGTTTTCTAGATTGGAATATCCTATTCATCCATTATTTGGCCTTTTCTCCTTGAATAACGACTATTGGTGTATCATTTTGCTCAACCACACATTTGCAAGCAACAACAGAGGTTTAGATTGTCCCACTGGGAAGAATTTTGGCACATGGTCTGTCCATGGTGGGGACAAGGAACCAGGGGCTATTACTAATAGAGAAGTTTCCTTCCATATCACTTTCTATATACACAAGTGTGCGTGAGTGTAAGTAACCTTAATTCAGTTCCAACTTCCTATCTCCAGGTTCTGCTCTCCAATACACCCTGCCCAGAAAAAAAAAAAAAAAAAGAAGAAGAAGAAGAAGAAGAAGAAGAGAGAAATAGAGAAGGCATTCAATTGCATGAACCACATAATCAAGAAATAGACTATATGCCATCTGTAATTTCTTTCAGAATTTCTTGTAATTTCATTTTCTTCCAAATAGACTATTCCTCTCTTATAGCCATCTATAGTGGATCCCCTCTTATAACCATTTGTAATGGATCAAACACCAAATCTTACATCTCAGGCATCTGTTCAAAAGTAAAATATAAAAGAAATGATAGTTGAATCATAATTGCTATTATCAGCCCCTCATAAACAGAAAACTACCTACATTAACATGTTTTCTCATGCCTTCCCAACACAGAAACACCACAACTCCACTCTTTACTCAACAGCATTAATAAGGTCAATTTGATTGAAGTGCTGGGATGACGATGCCAAAGAACATTTTACCCTTTCTAGGAAACTATGAATTTGTTAAAAACACAAGAAGAGGCATCAATCATGACAGGAATGCACAAAATATTCATATCAACTAAGGGGTAAACATTGGCACAAAATAATCATATCATCAGCAAAACTAGATCATGAGAAGTAGTTTTCCTATATCTTCCACAGAATGCACATCTCACCTCTCAACGACATTAGTCTTATTCAAGATCTTCAGAAAAGGTAACAGCATAAAGCAAGTTCAGACTGGTTTGCATAAGCAGCTTCCTGATCCCTGAAGAGATTTCAAAAGCAAAATTAGTTCTATTGGCACGAGAAGTAATTGGTTTTAACTATTAAAGATAGATAAACAAATATAGTGTATGCTTAGCATATACTGAAATGAGATCAACTCATTTTTAGTGTCTACCAAACAGGGCTAAAACTAAACAAAGAACAAGCCTTACCAAAAAAATATGAGGATGACAAGTCTCCAATCCAAGTCCAGGTGCACCTAAAGAATGAATGCAAGCTCATACCATATTTCCGCTGCTTCGAATGAGAACATGATGATACCATCGTCGTTGTTCCTATGCTCATTCCACTCAATTCTCATTCCAGGTTACGTCTAAACATGATCATTTAAAATCAAGATTGTATGCATTTGAAATCAAGATTGCTTGGTAGACACTTAGAAAAAGAACAATCACAATGTAATGATGAGTTCTTAAGAGATGTTTATGGTAAAATGATTAAGTAACTGATCACAACCACAAGTTCATGCGCAGCATTTGAGAGACACATGCGCTAGTGTAGCATACTAGCAATGCAAGGACAAAAAATTGAATCATTGCATGAAAATGATGGTTTTATGAAAATCAAACATACCACTATAAATGGAATCCATTGGAATCCATTTCTCAGTTAGTACATTGGGAAATAATGATAAAGAATTCCTTTCTTCTCCCACAGATTCCTGCTTGTCAAACAGGCCCCAAGGAAATTATGATTAGGTGTTCTAATTTTCCTTTTCTTTTTTCAAATGCTGACAAAAAGAGACGAACCCTAAGCAAACAGTCTACCAAGTAGGGCTAAAACTAAACAAAGAACAAGCCTTACAAAGCTTGTTTCTGCAGTCCACAAGCAAAGCCAGAATAAGTTTCTCGATTAAGGTTACCATGAAAAAAAAATCAGATGAACAGCATACTTACCGAAACTGTTCCAGAAAAAATTAGATGAACAACATACTTATCAAAACTATTCCAGAAAGAAAATCAGATGAACAATACCGAAACTATTCCATAAAAAAATCAAATGAACAACATACTTACCGAAATTGCTCGAATCAGATGAACCATTGATAGCTAATTATTTGGAGCCCCGCCATTCAATTCACAATCAGCCGCATCAGCAGGGCCCTTTCATGTCACAGCAACCTATGTAGCTCTCAAAACTACTTGATCACATCCTTAAATGATTTAATATGCAATATTAAAAAGGTTGAGAGCTACATAAGTAGTAGAGAGCTACACTTATCTTTTCTCGAAATTCAAGGTTGACGGGGGATTTGTTCCATTAATGAAACTGAATTGGCTACAATAATTAAAGGGTTATTGATGATTAGTTCTCCCTCAATGTACGTTTTGATTTCCCTGATTATAGTACTGCACCTAGAAAGAAATTGAGAAGGGAAAAGATACAGTTGAATGTGAACACTGGTGTTGAGAAAGAAGTTGTTTGAAATACAACTAGCTTTTGTTCGAAGGTGAATTCACACTTGTTTTTATATCTATTTGCTCTCAACTACTATACTTTCTGTAATAGTCTTTCTTATCTAAATAACTTACAATCCAAACACCCCTTAAGTGTACCAATCATTCATGATCTAGACCAAAATGCCCTTGAAATCATAAATGGGCCATCTGGCCTGACAAAATATGACATTTTACTAGGCCCATTAAATGGGCTCAAATTTTGGGCCCAGACCAGCCGTGGGAGTCAAGTTTAAGATTATATATTGATGTTTTCATGTGACGTTAACAGTTATAGCTGTTTGGATTGGTCGGCAATAAAATTAAGAAATTAAAACGCAAGAGGAGTAAGATCCGCAAGGAGTTTTTTATTTCTTTTAATTGCAATATTAATTCGTTGATATCAATCTACTTATTTTAAAATGAAGAAAATTCAATGAATAAATATCAGAATATAAAAGAAGTCTAAAAATTTGAAATTCCAGCAGCAAATTATGAAAGAAAATCTTGCGAATTCCATCATAACCCAAACAAGGAAAAGCTTGTCGGAATAATCAAGGATCTCTGAAATTTAAATAATCCTTTCAAGTTCACTGTAAATTCTAACTACCCAAAGAAATATATTTGAAAAAAAAAAGTCAGATATCCAAAAAAAAAAACTGAATTTTAAGGCTACCCAGAACAGAATTCAGTGGAAAATAGAAGAAGAGAGAGATCATAAAATCTCCATAATTTTCTACAAATGCATATAAAGAAATTCCAACCCCCCCAATAAAGAATCTGGAATTCCCTTCAATTCCCATAAATCGAAATTCCCAAAATAACTCAGAAGTTCTGAAAGAACCAGTTACCTGCAATTTAGAAGGGTTATGGAGAAGAGAAAAATCAGAAGAAGAATAGCAAATGTCTTGGAATTGAATGGAACTTGCGATTTCATTAAGACCCACTTTTAAAAAAAATTAGTAACCTTCGTAGCAGGACAAAGTAATAAATTCTTGGAGAATTCAAGCAAAGACTAAATATCAACAAACAATGGAAATTTAATAGAACCCAATACGAAAATTCAGTTGGAAAAAGGTAAAAGATTACAAAACCTTGTCAAATATTCAAAAAGGAAATTAAAAAAAAAAATGAAATCTTGTAATTTCATGAAGACAAAAATAAGATCCTAGGAATCTAAATTTAAAGGAAAACCCAACTAAAATATATGAAAATTCAAATACCAACCTCGTAAATCTTCGGCAATTTCTATAACTCTCGCCTTTTAGCCAAAAAGGAAAACAACCCAACAGAAGAGAGAGAGGGGGGATGATACTCTCCCCCTTTTTTTCTTTTTCTTTTCCCTCCCTTCCCATTATCTTTTTCTGGTTTTTTTTTTCCTTTGTTTTTTTTTTTATAATGGTTTGGAATCTGTAGTTTTCTATTAGTTTTTTTTTTTTAAAGCGAGTGGTGACGTGGACCAATGAGGATTAGGCAATCAGGGAATCCCTGTTTACCAAATAACATAGGATCCGGACTCCCTATGATGGACATTGACTTTATGAACGGCTGGATGACTTTAAAATCTCAGTGAACAAGAGTATGCTTTTAATGGTGTCCATTACGGTGCAGATTAGGTACTACCCCTGCCTGTTCATAGCCGGGACAAGCGGAGGCTACAAACACCACTATGATTTATGACTTTTATCCACACCGTTCATCCATTTTTTTCATATCAGTTTAGAGTATTAGTCCAAAAAAAAAGTGGATCGCAAGCTCAAGTGGACCTTACCACAGGAAGCAGCGGTGCTATGAGCTCCCACCATTGAAACCTTCTTAAGGTCCACCTTGTCATTTATTTTTCCCATGTTTCCTCGCATTTCTGGTTATCAGCGATATTATCGGCGATATCAATATTGTTTCCGTATCCCTGGCCAGCGAAACTTGTAGCGATATCAATATTTCGAACACTGATTGCACCTACCATTTACCTAAAGAATGTAGGCTAGAAAATACTTCTTCAAATGCTACATAAGGCTAACCTAAAAGCTAAGGAATTTGCTCACAGAACTGCTAAATAAATCCACCTTATTGCACCTGCCATTTATCTAAAGAACACAAGCCGGATAGACAACCAACATAATCTCCCATGACACTTTTCATCATTATAACTTGGGCCTTCTTAGATTTACAAATAGTACGAAATCAATTATGCTGGAGAAGAACCTTCAAACATTTAAACATCTTCTGTTAGACAAGTGGAAAAAGGATAGAGAAGATTATAGATTTAAGGCTGGACTAAGGAACTAAGAATGACTAGAAAAGGAAAAGAGGAAAACCTGAAAGACTACTTGCCATGTTTAAACCAATTTTGGCTATCAACCATATGTCCCAATTCATAAGGCTTGATTTACTTTTGAGTTCGTATGTTGGCCATAAGAGATTTCTCACAGTTTTCTCCATAGCGTTGATAATTAATGCCGAAATACAGATGACCATGAAATTATAAATGGGAATGCTAGCAAGAACAAGCTTGACAAGAATAAGCCTTTCAGCAAAAGAAGTTTACCTTTCCTTTCAACAATTTTAGTTCTAAACAAATCTAAAAGAGATTAAAAAGAATCTGTTATATGGGGCACTAAATAAGAGGGGCAAAGGAGAGAATGTGATGTTCTTATTTGAATATGCTAGCTTGTGGGGAGAGTAAATCATTTGCTCATCAATCACTTCGTTATTCTCAATAACCTAGGCCCATATTACTGATTTTCTTCATCATTCTCAATAACCTAGGCCCATATTACAAAATTTATTTGAATAGTATTCCAACCCCTTTATCATTTTTTTATCTCTTTTTTTTTTTTTTTTTTTAAATCGCGTTTAAAGTTTGTGTTTTTTCTTCTTCTTCTTCTTCTTGTTTTTTTTTTTAATAGGAAAATCCAATGAATTCTTTTTGAAAATTGGGCATTTAACATTTTCTTCTTTGTTTTGACATTTTACGGTGATTATTGGAGTAAGCAATTTTTAGTGAAGGCAATGATGCTTTAAAACTTAAGAAACTTACATGGTATCATCAACCCTTGCGTAAAATTCTGATGTTAATGCTTACACTACTAGCAAGGTTTGACTAAACATTTAATCCATGATTGATAGATACCTCAATCCTCTTAATTACCTACTCAAAGAATTCTAATATTTTATTATTTAATTCCCATAATCACTTTGAGTATAGAAGTTTAGATTGGAATATAAGGATCAAAGGATTTCATATATTGATTTTATTGATCGTCTTTTGGTAATATTTTCTTATCAATTTACTTCTTAATTCTTCAAATTTCTCCAGTGATTCTAGAGCGGAATCCTTTTGTAGATGATGCACAAATTTTGACTATTTTAAATAATACCCCAAAATTTTCAATGACAAAAACTTTTTTTTGGAGTAGCTTCCTAATCCACATGGTGTCCTTCTATTCGAGTCTAGCATCAACTTCAAGTTAGAGCCTTATCATTCTTATTTTTCTTAATCCTAATTAGGCAGCAACAGTTATAACTTTAATTCTGCGGCTAACTTACCCTGTGTAAAGTAGTGTGTGATTTTGCCTATTAGAAATAGTCTAATAGAAAGGAAGTCATGTGCACACTCATGGGACCTTATCACATCCCCTTCGTCAATGAGAGAATGAAATTGAGGTTACGATTTCTATATTCTCTAAATGTGATGATTAAAAAACTTTTCCGGAAACACTTAAGGTCTTTTAATACTAGTGCACTTTTATTTTCATTCTTTTCGTTTCCTTACTTTTACACCTTTTTTTTAAAAAAAATTCCATCACACTTTGCAATAGAGGAAGATCCAAGAGGCTCACTTCCCACTAAGGCTTAAAATCGCAATGGTAACGACATAGGGAATACCCTTACCTCAGATTACGATGAGCAAACTCCAACTTTTCATCTTTAAAAAAAAATAATAATAATAAAAAATAAAAAATCTCAATGTCTTTTTTTCCCTTCCTTCTTATCAACCCGGTCAATAGTTGAAGGTTCCAAAAGGCCCACTTCATACTAAAGACAAAATAGCAATGGTAATGACATTTGACTATAAGCCTGCCCTAGATTGCTCAATCTTCTTGTTCCTTTTTCAAGTCTTTTCTTTTCTCTCTTCTATACTCCTTGCCCTTCTAATTTTGCTACAATACGGCTAAGACCTTACTCGTGTTTTTGGGTAGTGAAACCTCATATCTTTCGAATCCTTAGATCTAAGTAAAAGGAGAGGAAAAGACTAGGTAGGCTCATCCTTGCGTATGGATTTGACTATCCTCTCTATATTGGAGGTGAATGATATTCAACATTTGGTGCAGTTGTGTACTATGTGCTTAGGGTGTAATTACCTACATGTGTAAACTGTCAAACCTTACTAAGATCAAAGGTATCATAAAACAGAAAAGACCCTTAGCATGAAGATTAGTTTGCCTCAAACACAAGCACCATTTGGGGTTTCATTGATTTATAAAAGGTTGTTTTAACAAAAAATTTGGGGCATTATTTAGTTTTCACCTGCTTTGGAATTCTTGCTCAAGAACCATCTTTTGTTTACATTCTTCATTTTTATTTTATTTTACTTTTCTTCTTCTTCTTTTTCATTTTATTTTTATGTTCTTCTTATTTCTTATTTTCATTTTGTATTTTTTGCCTAATTAAAACTTAAAACAAATGAAAGAATTTAGTTATGTCTCATTTCAATTTGCATTCTTTCTTTGTTTCCTTTTTTTGGGGAGAGAGAGAGAGAGAGAGAGAGAGAGAGAGAGAGAGAGAGAACTGAAATTTTATTAAAAATGCGCAGATCGAGTAATATGAAAGGTTTCGATCATTGAAAAAAAGCCAACTGTACCAATGAACCAAGTCTGTAAAAGGTTTTGATCCATTAAAATGGCTCAAGCATGTCAAAGGTTTGCATCACATGAAGCGGGTCAAATCATCTCAATAGTTTGCATCACTGTAAAATTAAAAAAAAAAATCATCTTAAAATTTTATATATTTTTTCAAGATGATCTCAGATGATCATACAAGTTATTAGCTATTAGCTTTTACTTGGAACAACGAACAAGAAGACGAAATACTTCTTTTTGTTTTTCTTTCTTTCTTTTTTAAATTTAAGTAATGCATTATTAAAAGAACTTTGCGAAGGGATTACAAAGAAGAACCAACCAACCAATAAAACTACATAAGGGACCAACTCAAGATCTAACGGAAGAAAAACAATCCGAAGCCTTATTAAACCTTGATTCCAAGACAAATAAAAATTCACCTTCAGCTAAGAACCAAAAGCAAAAGCAACAAAAAAATAAAATCCATTAAACCACTTCATTTGTCAAATGAAAAAATGGTGGGCATGCCAGGCACGCACCGTAAAGGGGGGCAAGCACTCATGTGGGGAGAGAGAGAGAGAGAGAGAGAGAGAGAGAGAGAGAGAGAGAGAGAAGAAGAAGAAGAAGAAGAAGAAGAAGAAGAAGAAGAAAAGGAATGCTAACCCAAGTCATGAAGCCTAGCCTATGCTACATCATCACATTACTTGAGCCAAGGTTCAATGTTGAGATGTGGAGCCACATCTGGGGGCCGCTCAACCAATCGAGTGCCCTGCTCGACCGGTCAAGTGGCCCACTTGACCAGTCGTGGACTGGCTCGACTCAAAGTCCAGCGAGCATCAGTTTTTGGGTTCGAGGTGCTCGACTAGTCGAGGCCCTTGCTCGACCGGTCGAGGGGTCCGCTTGACCGATCGAGCAACCTAGTCGACCAATCAAGGTTACACAGATTCGTTTTCGAATTTGATGCGGGCTGCGGATTTTGGAGTCGGGTTTCGCAATGGTGCGAAAGGGATGTTGCCTAAACTATAAATAGGTGTCCCTAGGGCTTTTCTAGGGTATGGGAAATAATTACAAGGTGTGGGCAAATGGATTTCTATGTACTTTCAAGGGAGAGGTTAGTATATTGCCTTATAATCTTCGTTTCTCTTCATAGTGGAAGTTTGCATCCATGGTTTTTTACCCTTATTGGGGTTTTTTCATGTATATTTTGTCTTCTAGTTTGTTTAGATTACTTTGATTCTTCTTCTAGTTTATATTTCTTCATGTTTATCGTTAATGGGTGAGACCGGAGATTGGATCTCGGTTCACTGTGTTGTTGACGTACTGCGCAACAATTGGTATCAAAGCTATTGGTTTTAGTTCTATTGGGAGCGATGATGGAAGAAGGGAAGACTAGAATTGAGAAGTTTGATGGTTCAAACTTCGCCTTCTGGAAGATGCAGATGGAGGATTATCTGTATCAGAATGACCTCTATATTCCTCTAGGAGGAAAAGAGAAGAAACCAGAAAACATGACAGATGATGAATAGTTTTATTGGATCGAAAGGCTCTAGGAACGATCCGACTCTCTGTCTAAGAGCATCGCCTTCAATATATCTAATGTGAAAACTACAAAAGAATTAATGGAAGCCCTAGCCACCATGTATGAAAAACCCTCAGTGTCCAACAAGGTGCATCTTATGAAATAGCTATTCAACATGAAGATGTCAAATGGTGGGAGCGTGGCTGAACATCTAAACGAGTTCAATACAGTCACGAGCTAGTTGGAATCCATTGGCATTGTCTTTGAGGATGAGGTCAGGGCATTATTGATCATATCTAGTCTGCCAGACAATTGGGATGGTTTGGTGATTGTTCAGGGTCGATAAAGCTGAAATTTGATGATGTGGCCAGTTTAATTCTCAATGAAGAATCTAGAAGAAAGGCATCAGGAGTTTCAGGGGATTCAGGGAATGATCTAAACGTTGAAGGAAGAGGAAGATCACTAAACAAAGGAGGCAATAAACACAGACGTTCTAAGTCGAGGAAGAAGTCTAAGGGATGGACAGACAAAGACGGGTGTTGGCATTACGGGAAGAAGAGGCATATGAAATGTGATTGCAGGGCGCTCAAGAAACAAGAAGGAAGCTCTCAAGGCGGGAAGGATTCAGTGAATCTATCTGAGGAGAGTGACACAGAGGCGTTGATCTTGCTCTTGATGCGAGGAATGAGTCTTGGATTATATACTCGGGTGCCTCGTTTCATGCCACTTTATGTAAGAAAGTTCTGTGTGATTATGTATCAGGTGACTTTGGGGAAGTCTACCTGGGTGATGATGAGTCGTACAGTATTGTTGGAAAGGGAAACGTTCATATAAATCAGAAAGATGGAATAGTTTTGAAATTGAAGGATGTCAGACATGTACCGAGTTTGAAACGTAACTTGATCTCAGTAGGGCAGTTGGCCGATATCGGTTATATGACGACATTCACCAGTGATTCCTGAAAAATCACAGAAGGTGCCTTGGTGATATCTCGAGGCAAGAAGGAAGGTACCTTGTATGTGACTTCAGGATTGTATAGTTCACTCGCAGTCACATCAAGTGGAGTGAATGGGCAGTTATAGCATCAGAGGTTGGGACATATGAGTGAGAAGGGGATGAAAGTGCTATTGTCAAAAGGGAAGCTACCAGGGCTCAAGTCTATTGACTTGGAATTCTGTGAGGATTGCTTCTATGACAAGCAGAAGAGGGTAAGCTTCAAGAAAATAGGACATGCTCCTCTGACACATCTGTTGAAGCTTGTACACACTGATTTGTGGGGGCCGGCACAGGTATTATCTCTTGGTGACTCCCGTTATTTTATTTCTTTTATTGATGATGCTAGTAGAAAACTATGGGTCTATTTCTTAAAGCACAAATCTAATGTATTTGATGTACTTAAGAAGTGAAAAGTTATGGTGAAAAATGAGACAAGTAAAATAGTAAAATGTCTCAGATCAGATAATGGGGGAGAGTACTATGATGAGAGATTTGAGGAGTATTGTGCAGCAAATGGAATCAAACATCAGAAAATGATTCCAGGGACACCCCTGCAAAGTGGTGTGGTTAAGCGCATTAACAGGACCATCCTTGAGCGCGCCAGGAGTATGAGGTTACATGCAGGGTTGCCCAAGACCTTTTGGGTAGATGCTGTGAATACTGTCGCATATCTCATCAATAGAAGTCCCTCAGCACCATTGGATGGTGGGCTACCAGAAGAAACATAGACTGAAAAAGAAGTGAACCTTACACATCTCAGAGTGTTTGGTTGCACTTCATTTGTTCACATTAATGCGGAGCACAGAAACAAGCTAGATGCGAAGTCCAGGAGGTGCACATTTATAGGCTACGAGTAGCATGATTTTGGCTACAAGTTTTGGGATACAGAAAACAGAAAAATCATCAGAAGCAAGGACATAGTCTTTAATGAAAAAGTAATGCATAAGGACAGTGTGCAAGAAAATAAGGCCGAGGAAAAAGAATTCGTAGAGTTAGAAGAGTAACCGGACACGGGTGTTACAGTGCCACAGGATGATCATGCATAGGAGCATTATGAGGTAAAGCCGCATACACCGGTTGTGAGGAGGTCTACTCGGGAGAGGAGACCTACAGTCCGATACTCACCCTCGTTACATTATCTACTGCTGACAGATAATGGTGAACTAGAGTGTTTTGAAGAGGCATTACAGTTGAATACACGGGTTAAGTGGGAGCAAGCCATGGATGATGAGATGGACTCTCTTAGTCTAATCGTACATGGGAGCTAGTCACTCTACCCAAGGGTAAGAAAGCTCTTCATAAAAAGTGAGTTTCCAGACTGAAGGAGGAACACGATGGTTCGAAATGGTACAAGGCTAGACCGGTTATGAAAGGGTTTCAACAAAAGGAAGGCATCGATTTCACTGAAATATTTTCACCTGTGGTAAAAATGTCTACGATTTGCATGGTCTTGAGTATAGTGGCTACAGAGGACTTGCATTTAGAGTAGCTAGATGTTAAGACAACATTTCTTCATGGGGACCTTGAAGAAGAGATATATATGCATCAGCCGACAGGATACGTGGCACTAGGAAAGGAGAATAAGGTGTGCAGAATGAAGAAGAGTCTATATGGCCTGAAGTAGGCCCTAAGGCAGTGGTACAAGAAGTTCGACGGTTTCATGTCGAGAAACGATTATAGGAGATGTCATGTAGACCCCTATTGTTATTTGAAGAAGTTTGATACATCATATATCATCCTTCTTCTGTACGTTGATGATATGCTTGTGGCCGGTTCAAGCATAAAAGACATCTCAAATCTCAAAAGACAACTGTCTAAAGAATTTACCATGAAGGATTTAGGAGCTGCAAAACAAATCCTAGGCATGAGGATAAAGCATGGCAAAGAAAAAAAGAAACTAGTTTTGTCACAGGCAGAGTACATAACCAAGGTACTTGATCGATTCAATATGGGAGGTGCTAAGCCGGTTAGCACTCCATTAGCTAACCATTCAAGCTATCTAAGGGCTAAGGTGTAAAGACGCTGGTGGAACGGGACTACATGTCTAAAGTCCCATACGCGTCAGCTATAGGGAGCCCCATGTATGCTATGGTGAGCACAAGGCCAGACATTGCTCAAGCAGTGAGAGTTGTTAGTAGGTTCATGAACAACCCTGGGAAAGAACATTGGGAAGTTGTGAAGTGGATCCTTAGATACCTAGTAGGTACTGTGGATATAGGGCTGTGCTATAGTGGATCAGAAATCAAGCTACAATGCTATATAGATTCAGATTTGGTAGGAGATATCGATAGCAGAAGAAGTACTACAGGTTATGTCTTTACTCTGGGTAGTGTTGCAGTCATGTAACGCCCTGAAAATCGGGGGTTAAGCAGGAGCCTAACTCCCGAGTTCCAACACATCACTTATGCAACATAGATAATGATGATTAAATGTTGTCCGTATTAGTGCATTAAACATGAGTGGGATTATACTAAATCAGCATATTATACTCCAAAGATAGTTAAATTACGCAAGCAGAAGACTGTGATAGTTATAGAAAACATATAAATGGTGGTGAGTCCCCAGAGTATGAACATGTCACCAGGTCAAATAATTACATGTATAATTCCTAAAATAACAAAATAATAAAGTGTGATATCGTCTATCCATATCCTTGTAGCCCCGATGCGTAACTCCAGGTCTACATAGACTCGCCAGCAACTTGCATGTAGGAGAACTCCTCCTTATCATCATAAAAGTCAGGCTCCATCTCGTAAGCCTTGATGTCACCTACAACTACAACAGAGTCTGGTTGGTGTTTTAAAATACCGTCCCAGAGTGGGAGTGAGTGATCAACTGAGTGGAGCTATAAGGCAAAGGTTACATGTTATCAATTCAGTCAAGCAGTAATGATAAAGCAGTACAACACTCATGTCCTAAGTACTCTTGTTAATGTAAGAATGGTATGTCGTAATGATGCATGCCCTCGCCTGCACTCCCTCAGCGACATCATCTCACGATCGTGCATGGTAAACTCCCTAAACGTGTGCTTCCTCGCCAAAGCAAATGCAATGCGGTGCATGGTCGTGTTAACCAAGTAATTTATTTAGGTTTATTCATACAACAGCTTTGGGAAGCTAAGGCAACTCCCTTTATATCATTTACCCAAATGATGATCCATCTAGGGTCGTCAATCCTAATTAATCAAATACGAAAGGCAAGTTCTAAGTCGCTACGGAGAGGTTCATCACCATCAGTGTAGGCATATTTTGTACTCGAGATCACTTCACTAGCACCTACCAACTGTAACGCCCCGGATTTTTTTGCCAACCTGGAGTTAGACGTCCTTAGGCAATGGGTTGATCCTAACCCCTTGTTAACTTCTCAGAACTCAAATCCCAAAGTCAAAAATCCCTTTTTAACCTTTTTCCTTCAAAATCTCACTTTTCACCACTTTATTCTTAAATTTTGCTAACTACTTTCATATTAGACATGGATCCTAAAGTTTAGGTGATGAAGAACAATACTTAAACTAAAAATTACTATAAATAGTAAATAAATAAATAAAATAGGTTTTTGACCATTAACCTTATGGAATATCATAAAATAAATAGGTTATTTGAATAAAACAACTTCTCTTACCCCAAAATCATATATTACACGTCACATAATTCATTCCGTATTGAAAAATACACCCATTTCAAATATCAGGTAGTGAAACCACCACTAGACAGAGCGTGCGGGCGGTGCCCCCGCCGGCCAGCGGGCCGAGCGACCCGTTTTCTATCATTTTCTACAGTTTTTTTCATCCAACTTCAAAAAGTCATATCTCCCTCGTTATAATTCCGATTTAGGTGATTCAAAATCCAGATTGAAGCTTGATAAGTCTAGTTTCATATAAAAATAATATAAAAATATAAAATTTAATATAATTAAATCTAGGTTGATGTGAAAACTATCCAAAAATTATTAGTTTGGACAGCTGCTGCTTCTAGAATTTTTAGAATTTTTCTACAACACGAAACCTAATGAAATTTGGTAGTGATGAAGTAAACTTGATGATAAACTACTAAAAAAATAATTAAAATAATATACCAATTAAAAGTGCTAGAAAGGGGCATAGAACTGCCCTAGGACCTTATTCTATCGTAATTAGGGCATAATTTAGTTAAGTACTAAACTGAATAATCAGTAGAATTAGCTTGAACTACAAGACCTAAAATGAGTAGAACCACTAACGTTATATAACCTAGAAACCTAGGATCAATCTCTAAACCCAGTTGCTCCCAGGAGCACTTTGAAACTCTGTATCAGACCTAGACCGCACGTCAAAAGTCCGATTACCGCGAAACTATACAATTATGACTGCCTTACTGGGCTTGACTACCATCTCGAAAATTAAGTCCAGGTAGTATCCAGAAACACACAACTTGATCCCGAAGCGAAGTGTGTGAGAAACGTGAATATCTTTAGGAAATTGAGTGAATTGAGTCGTTTCACTTGCCAGCCAAATCTAAGGATTCAGACCATCGGAATCTGACCCAATTACACCCTCGGATCAGGAAAAATTTTCAATACATGACAATACACTTGTGGCCCTGATCGGATACTAGTGACCGTTGAACTGAAACTGGTCCTCCGCGGTCGATCTGTTAATCCGATCGGACTGAAAACTTAGCCTGGCATAGATCTAATGTCAGGGAGCTTAAGTCTAACCGTATGCAGAAAAGGGGCCCCCAAATGCGCTCCGGTGAGCCGAAACAGTTGGGTTTTGGATATAACCTAAGTATACCATGGCCCTGGGGCCATTGAGCTCACGTTTGAGCCTATATAAGGGCCTTAAACCCTCTCTCTCTCTCATTCCATATGAATTTGGAAAACCCTAAGAGAGAGAAGAGAGAAAAGAGAAGGAAAGAGAGAGAAAGTGAGAGAGAGTCGGCATTTCTTCTTGGGATTCAATCCCATTACTCCATGTGCTTATCCACCATTCCTGTATTACTATTCGGGCGATTCTGATCCCATTCTTAGGTAAAAAATCCTAACCCTAATCCGTCTTAGGGATTCAAATAGAGTAGATGGTGAAATAGCTAACCTATTTCATCTTATAGGTTGTCGTTGTGCCGTCGACAAAGATGTAGTGTTCAAACTGAGCTTGATACAGGTTTACCGGTGAAAGGTGCGGACTATAAATGTCTAGGTTATGGTTTTCAAGGCTTTCAATATCAATTAATGATTTATGACTGACTTGATCGCTATTGCATGCTTAGATACGATATTTCCCGCACTTTACACATATATGAACTATGTTGAATATAGTGTATTCCATGTGTTTGTTGATATGTCTGAATGAATATGAAATTTGGATCTGTACTTGCCATGATTATTAACTATGAATATATGCTTGTTGTGTATGTGGCAACTCTTTTGTAAAAGGGCTTGCTAGGATATATGTTAGAACTAGTCTAATACATGTATGTTGAAATGTGTAGTCTAAGTGTTTGATAAAGTGCCTGAATGAGGAAATGCTTGTTGGAATGTATTTACTGAGGGTGTTGAGATAGGATTCTCAATTCCTTTCTCTATAATTACAATTCCCTTTATGTAACCTATCTTACTACTATGTGTTGTACGGATGAAATGTCTATGTAAGATAACATGTGTATTATGTGTTTGTTGAAATCCTCAATTAAGATTTATATTTAGATTTGGTTGTCACATGCTATCATTGACTATCACTTGTGAATGCTATCATTTGAAGTGTGATTGGGGCTACTACGCAGCCCAGGCAATCAGTAATGTTTCCCGTTTGAGTGGCTGAGCTAGTCTCGCCACATGGATAAGTTCGATGAATTCGAGTCGTACGATGATTGTCGACAGTGGTACCATGTCGACTAATTTAGCGTACGCTCGTACCAATCGAACTTGTTTAATAAACCGATTGGCTTATTGTGTGTTTACCATGTATGGATGCTACTTCTTGAATCTAAGGTACCACTTACCAATGTAAAGCCCATTAAACCTTAGTACCACGATCCACTAAGACTCATGAGCCGGGCATGCTGGTATGGGACACCGTGGTCGAGCTGTCGACCTAGGTTGGGGCGACGAACCTCCCCGTAGTGACCAATGAGCAACCCAAACTCGTGAGCCGAATACGGTGGTATGGGACACTATATTCGTGCTGTCGGCCTACACTGGCGCAGCCTGGCTGTGGTCCCCAGTCGGGTTGGTGACGAGCCTTCGAAAATAAACTATCAGTTGGTAGGGCGTTAGTAGAGTGACTTCGAGTATGAAATAGGCCTACCTGGCGCAGCCTGGCTGTGGTCCCTAGTCGGGTTGGTGACTAGCCTTCGAAAATAAACTGTCAGTTGGTAGGGCATTAGTGGTAGTGACCTGAACTTTCCTATCGTATGTGATTAACTAAGATTGATGACCCTAGATGGATCATTGTTTGGGTAAATGATACAAGGGAGGTGCCTTAGCTTCCCAATCCTGTTGTATGAAAAAGGGCTAACTAAGAACTTGGATAACACGATCATGCATCGCATTGCACGGTGCTTTGGCGAGGAAGTGCACGTTTACTGGGAGTGGTGCATGCCGCGATCGTAAGATGTTGTCACAAGAGGGAGTGCAGGCGAGGGCATGCATCATTACAACATATCATTCTTGCATTAACAAGAGTACTTAAGACATGAGTGTTGTACTGCTTTATCATTACTGCTTGACTGAATTGATAACATATTAACTTTTGCTTCATAGTTCCACTAAGTTGATCACTCACTCTCACGTTCTGGGACAGTGTTTTAAAACACCAACCAGACTCTGTTGTAGTTTCAGGTGATGAACAGGCTTATGAGATGGAGCCTATCTTCTATAATGATGAGGAGTTCTCCTACATGCAACTCTCTAGCGGGTCTATGTAGACCTAGAGTTGCGCATCGGAGCTACAGGGATATGGATAGATAATGTTACACTTTATAATTGTTGTATATTTTGGAATTATGCATGTAACTATTTGACCTAGTGGCACGTTCATACTCTAGGGACTTACGACAGTTTATATATTTTATATATCTATCACAGTCTTTCGCTTGCGTAATTTAACTATCTCTGGAGTATAATATGCTGATTTGGTATAATCTCATTCATGTTTAAGGCACTAACACAGACAACATTTAATCATCATTATCTATGTTGCATAAGTGATGTGTTGGAACTCGGGAGTTGGGCTCCTGCTTAACCCCCGATTCTCAGGGCATTACACCAACTGGCAGTCTATTTTTGAAGGCTTATCACCAACCCGATTGGGGACCATAGCCAGACTGCACCAGTGTAGGCCGATAGCTCGAATACAGTGTCTCATACCACCGTATTCGGCTCACGAATTTGGGTTGCTCACTGGACACTACGGGGAGGCTCGTTACCCCAGCGTAGGCTGACAACTCGACTACGGTGTCCTATACCACCATGCCCGGCTCATGAGTCTTAGCGGATCGTGATACCAAGGTTTAAATGGGCTTTGCACTGGTAAGTTTGGTGCCTTAGGTTCAAGTAGTAACGTCCATACATGGTGAACATACATTAGGCCAATCAAGTTACTTGGACAGCTCGACTAGTACGAGCGTACGTTGAGTTAATCGACATGAAGCGCGTAAGCACTCTGTGTGACCTAACCACTGTCGATAACCACCGTATGACTCGGATTCATCGGAACGTGTCCAACGCGACTAGAACAGTTTAGCCTCTGATCGTAAACCATTGTCGATCGCCTGGACTACATCGTAGCCCCAATCACACTTCAAAACAATAGCATTCATATGTGATAGTCAAAGACAACATGTAACAACCAATCCAAATATAAATTTCAATTGAGCATTTTACCAACACATAATGTACATATTAACATACATAGGCATTTCATCCACAAATCATATAATAGTAAGATAGGTTACATAAAGGAAACTGTAACTATAGATAAGGGAATTGAGAATCCTATCTCAACATCCTTATCAAATACATTTTGACAAGCATTTTCTCAATCAGGCATTTTATCAACACAGACTACACATATCACATACATGTAATACATTAGTATAACATATATTATGACAAGTCCTTTCACCAAGGAGTTGTCACACATACAACCATCATATATTTACAATCAATAATCATGGCAAGCACAAATCCAAATTCCATATTCATTCAGGCATTTCGACAAACACATGAAATGCATTTAAAATCAACATATTTTACGTGTACGTGTAATATACGGAAAACATCGTATCAAAACATATGTGATAGTAATCGAGTCAGACATAAATCATTGCTGACATTGAAAGCCTTGAAAACCATAACCTAAACATTTATAGTCCACACCTTTCGCCGGTAGACTCGTAAGGAACTCAGTTCGAACTCTATGTCTTTGTCTACGGCACAACGACAACCTATAGCATGAAATATGTTAGCTATTCCACCATCTGCTCTATTTGAATCCCTAAAACATATTAGGGTTAGGATTTCTTACCCAAAAACGGAATCAGAATCACTAGTATAGCGACACGGATGAGGTGATTAAGCATGTGGAGTGGTGAGATCGAATCCCAAGAACAATCCCTAACTCTCTCTCTCTCTCTTCTCCTCACTTTCTTCTTCTCTTTTCTCTCTTCTCTCTCCTAGGGTTTTAAAATTAGTATGGCAGGGGAGAGAGAGGGTTTAAGGCCCTTATATAGGCCTAGAACTGATGAGAATGGCCCCAGGGCCATGGTATACTTAGGTTATAGCCAAAAGTTGGTTGTTTCGGTCCAATGAGCACATCTGGAGGCCCCTTTTCTACGTATGGTCCGGAGTAATTTCCCTGACATTGGATCTAGGTCCAGTTAAGTTTTCGGTCTGATCGGATTTACAGATTGACTGCGGAGGACTAGTTTCAGTTCAACAGTCATCAAAACTCGATCAGGGCCACAAGTACATCGACCTATGTTGGAAAATTTCCCTAATCTGAGGGTGTAGTTCGGTCAGAATCTAATGGTCTGAAACCTTAGATTTGGCCTGCAAGCGAACGACTCAATTCACTTAAGTTTCAGTTCATTTTCTAAAGGTATTCGCGTTTCTTACACACTTCGCTTTGGGCTCAAGTTGTGCGTTTTTGGATATCATTAGGTCTTGATTTCTGAGATGGTTGTCAAGCCCAGTAAGGCGGTCGTAACTGTATAGTTTTGGAGTAATTGGACTTTCGACACGCGGTCCATGTCCGACACGGAGTTTCGGTGTGCTCCAGAGAGCAACTGGGTTTTTAGAGATAGATCCTAAGTTTTTAGGTAACATTGCGTCAACGGTTCTACTCATTTTGGATGTTACGGGCCGTATTTAAAGTGATTAGAGCTAATTTCACAGATAATCTAGGTTAGCACTTAGTTAATTCGCGTCTAATTTCTAAAGGATTCGATCCTTAGTGATTTCGGCCTGAGGTAGTACTCGGGTCTTTGTACGGATTTTTCCGAGACGTTACAAGTTAGCTGGGTCTCTCAGTTACAAAAGATAGCATCTATCAGTACGACAAAAGAAGAATATGTTGCGGCTACAGAAGCATGCAAGGAAATGGTGTGGATGTAGTTAGGTAAGAAGCAAACAGATTGCAAGTTGTACAATGACAGTCAGAGTGTAATACACTTGGCTAAGAATTCAGCCTTTCATCCAAGGACCAAACATATTGCCATCAGATATCACTTCATACATTTATTACTGGAAGATGGATCGATTGATCTGGAGAAGATTCATATAAGTGAGAATCCTACGGATATGCTGACCACGGCGGTCACACGGGAGAAGCTGAAGCTCTATTCAGCTTTGATTGGTCTTCAGGCTTGAAGACGGGGAGGTGGTGCACTTCGAATGTAAAAGACGAAAGTTTATAGTGATGTGTCTCCAAGTGGGAGATTGTTGAGATGTGGAGCCACATTTGGGGGTCACTCGACCAGTCGAGTACCCTGCTCGATCGGTCGAGTGGCCCACTCGACCAGTCGTGGACTGGCTCGACTTAAAGTCCAGCGAGCATCAGTTTTTGGGTTCTGAGGTGCTCGATTGGTCGTAGCTCATGCTCGACTGGTCGAGGGGTCCGCTCGACCGGTCGAGTAGCCTCCTCAACCAATCAAGGTTACGCAGATTCGTTTCCAGATTTGTAACGCCCTGAAAATCGGGGGTTAAGTAGAAGTCCAACTCCCGAGTTCCAACGCATTACTTATGCAACATATTTAATGATGATTAAATGTTATCTGTATTAGTGCATAAAACATGAATAAGATTAAGCTAAATCAGCAATACATAATCCAGGGACAGTTGTAACACGCAAGAGGAAGACTTACTCAAGTATGTATAGCGTTATAACTCAGTATAGGTCCCTAAAGTATATATGCATTGCCAGGTTAATAATTACATGTATTGTTTCAAATTAAAAAATGTTAAAATGTAATAGTCCACTACAAGTATAACCTTGAAGCCCCGCCGATCAGAATGGTTTAGGTAAACTCGCCAGAATACTGCATATAGGAGAAGGCATCCTCATCGTCTACGAAGTCCGCCTCTGCCTCATCAGTCGGGTCTCCATTTGCAACTAAGATAGAGTCTGGTTGGTGTGCACAACACCATCCCGAAACGTGGGAGTGAGTGATCAACTCAGTGGAACAATAAAGCAAAGGTTAACATGTTCTCAATTCAGTCAAGCAGTAATGATAAAACAATACAATCAAACATCCCTAAGTACTCTGATTAATGCAAGAATGGTATGTATAAATGATGCATGCCCTCGCCTGCACTTCCTCTGCGATCTTCATCTAACGGTCACGCATGTCAGTCACTTCTTCAGTGCTCTGCCCAACGCCAAACAACACATGCAGTGCGGTGCATGAACATGATTACCGAGTTCTTATTAGTCCTTTTCATACAGCAGGGTTGGGAAGCTAAGGTACCTCCCTTCTATCAATTCCCAAACGAGGATCCATTCTAGGGTCGTCAATCCTAGTAAGTCTCATACGATGTTACGGTTCTAGGTCACTGCAAATGGCTCATCACCTTATTAGTGCAGGCCTAGTATGTACTCTTGTTGCTACGTAAGGGCTCGTCGCCTCTACGCAGTCTTAGCGTACGCTCGAGGTCACTACAAAGGGCTCGTCACCTTATCAGTGTAGGCCGACAGCTCGAATACAGTGTCCCATACCACTGTATTTGGCTCACGAGGATGTGTTGCTCACTGGACACTATCGGGAGGCTCGTCACCCCATGTAGGCCGACAGCTCGACCACGGTATCCCATACCACCATGCCCGGCTCATGAGTCTTAGCGGATCGAGGTACCAAGGTTAAAGGGATTTTCACTGGTGAGTTTGGTACCTTAGATTCAAGCAGTAGCGTCCATACATGGTGAACATACATCGGGTCAATCGGGTTACTTGACGAGCTCAACTAGTACGAACGCACGTTGAGTTGGTCGACATGAAGTGCGTAAGCACTCTGTGTGGCTTAACCACTGCCGACATCCCAAGTACGGCTCGGATTCATCGATCACGTCCTATGTGGCAAAAACAACCTTAGCCACCTATTCAAGGCCTGTTACCAATTGCCTGGACTATTCCGTAGTGCCAAACACATTTAATTATAACAGATAATTATACAAACTAATCAGAACAGTAATGGATCAACAATTCCAATCATACAAGCATATGAGCATTTGATGGATTTCAACTTAAACATGAATTCACACATATGTAGTCCCTAAGTAAAACAGACAAAGAATATAAGTTACATGGAGGAAATCATACACATCATTAAGATAGTTGAGAATCTCTTCTCAACGCCCATATAAAGTACAATTTATTACACACTTGTTCATTCAGACATTTCTACAAACACTTACACTACATATTCCAACATACATGAAGTATGTTGGTGATAGCACGTATTAGGGCAAATCCTTTCACTAAGGAATTGTCACGTATACCTCAACCATATGTCTACCATAGTTAATCATGGTAAATCCATATCCAGAATCCATACTCATACAAACATTTCAATAAACACAAGAATACACTATATTCAACATAGTTCATATATATGTGTAAAGTACGGGAACAATGTGTCTAAGCATGTGATAGCAATTCAAGTCAGTCATAAATCATTAACTGACATTGAAAGCCTTGAAAACCATAACCTAAACATTTATAGTCCACACCTTTCACCGGTAGACTCGTAACGAACTCAGTTTTAAAGCTAAGTCTTTGTCTACGACACTACAATAACCTATAACAGGGAATAGGTTAGTTAATTCATTTATTACGCTCGTCGAAAATCCTAAGACAAGTTAGGGTTAGGTTTTCTTACCCAAGTACGAAGTCGGAATCGCCTGTATAGCGATACAGGAATGGTGGTTGAGTGCGTGGAATAGCGGGATCGGATCCCAAGAAGAATCTCCAACTCTCACTCTCACTTTCCCTCTTTTCCCTTCTCTTTTCTCTTCTCTCTCTCCTGGGGTTTCTCAAATTCGTATGAGATGAGAGAGAGAGGGTTTAAGGTCCTTATATAGGCCCAGGTTTGATGGAAATGGCCCCAGGGCCAAGGTATACTTAGGTTATATCCAAAGGGCTTCTGTTTCAGCCCAACGAAGCACTTCTGGTGGCCTCTTTTTCACGTGCGGTCGGACTTAAGCTCCTTGACATTAGATGTAGGTCAAGCTGAGTTTTTGTTCCGATCGGGTTTACAGATCAACCATGGTGGACCCGTTTCAATTCAACGGTCACGGTCACTTGACCAGGGTCACAAGTTCACCGACATGTGTGGGACATTTCTCCTGATCCAAGGGTTTATTTGGGTCAGATTCTGACGATCTGAATCCTTATATTTGGCACGCAAGCGACACGACTCAGATTACTTAAATTCGGATTTTATTTCTAAATATTTTCACGTTTCTCATACACTTTGTTCTGGGCTCAAGTTGTGCATTTCTAGACACAATTAAGACTTGATTTCCGAGGGGGTTGTCAAGTCCAGTAATGCGGTAATAACTGTATAGTTTTGCGGTTATTAGACTTTCGACGTGCGGTCTATGTCCGATACAAAGTTTCAAGATGCTCCCGAGAGCAATTGGGTTTTGATATGGATTCTAGATTTTAGGGTAATGTAACGTCAATGATTCTGCACGTTTTAGGTTTTGCAGATCATATTTAAAGTGATTAGTGCTAATTTCACAAGTACTCTAGTTTAGCACTTGCTAATATAAACCTAATTTCTAAAGGATTTGGTCCTGGGTGATTTCTGCTTGAGGTGGTACTCAGGTCCTTATACGGATTTTTCCGAGACGTTACAGGATTTGATGCGGACTGTGGATTTTGGAGTCAGGTTTCACAAGGGTGCGAAAGGGGTGTTGCCTAAACTATAAATAAGTGTCCCTAGGGCTTTTCTAGGGTATGGGAAATAATTCTAAGGTATGGGCAAAGGGATTTCTATGTACTTTCAAGGGAGAGGTTAGTATATTGCCTTATAATCTTCATTTCTCTTCACAGTGGAAGTTTGCATCCGTGGTTTTTTACCTTTGTTGGGGTTTTCCACGTATATCTTGTCTTCTGGTTTGTTTGGAATACTTTGATTCTTCTTCTAGTTTATATTTCTTCCTGTTTATCGTTTGTGGGTGAGATCGGAGATTGGATCTCGGTTCACTGTGTTGTTGGCGTGCTGCGCAACATTTAGCAGCTGCTCTATAACCCATGATTGTTCAGACTCTAGATAGACTTTCCCAATCTGATATAAAGTAAAAAAATCAATGCTAATTATCATGAATTATTCAGGGTGAAGTTCCATGCATCATAAGTAAAAGAGAAGTTGAGTACCTTTGCATTTTCAACACAGACAATGACCTAATAAAAGGTCTGTTAAGATCTCTTTTCTCTTGGATAAAACTTTTGTAGTGGCAATAATTCATTTGCAACCTGAAAATCAATTTCATCCTACAATCAATGTAGTCATATGAAAAAGTTATGCCCCAAAACTGAATAACTAAATTATAGAAAAAGACCACGACAAGATGACATAGAAAAGAAAGACAATACTCGGGAGCATACACTGATCTTCTCAATTTTGAACAAAGAAAAATCTCTAATACATAATGACTTCATGTTTACAGTAATTAAGTGCAAATGAATTATCGAACAAAAACGGCAGGGTACTGGACCTCGTGGTGATCTTTCCTATGCTTGCCAAGAAAACATTGATGATTGGGATATTGGAAAAGCTTCCCCTTGATTAATTAAGTGTATATTCTACAATTCAGAATAACTTGGACAATTTAAAATAATTACATGCACCAGATTTGATGAAGGGCATCAATTTCCTTTTGAAGCCACTTGTCTTGTGCACCTTTGCTGGAAAACTGAGCCGCATACCCTTGTTTTTTGGTATAAGATACCAAGCTGCTTTTCACGATCCATTATTCTATATTTCCCTCGTGAGCAAATAGATAGAGTCAATTCCTAATGAAAACTCACCACTAGTTGTAGCTATAAGGACCCATGGTTATATTTCAGGGATTGCTATCAGAACAAAGATTTCTGGCAGACTTTCTCTTTTGTAATTTCCTCCTTAAGCACTTGAGCCTCATGTGCAGGTCTGATTTCATCTGAATTGCTGAATTTCTCTCTTCAGGCTCTCAAGCTGCCTCACAGCCTCCTCCTACAAGTATGACCAATATATTTGGGCATCAACATAGTCAACTGCTGCAATTGCATGAACACATGGATTTTCATTTACTGAGAAGTGAGGAGGCAACCCTAGTCATACCTTATGCTCGGATATCCCCAGAAATTTTCTCTTCCAAATCTTTGACATCAAGTTCAATTTGTGCATGCGTTTTCATCCTTTCAATTTTCCACTTCTCCATTGCCTCTTTCTCTTTGTTCAAACCTTGAATATCTTTGGTCAAAGATTTAAACTCCTCCAATTGCTTAAGCTTGTCATGGGCATCCAGCACACTATCATACATATTCTTTGACTTATCAAAGACCTTGGTCCAAGCCTCTTCAAACTACAAAAACATGTTACAATTTAAGGTATTGAACTGATTCAGGACAAAAGGTAAAGAGTAAACAATCAAGAAATTAGTAATGATAGATTATGTCTGGGAAATTGGGAATCCCACAAACTAATATGAAAATGTGTGTATCTTTAAAAAAGAAAAAGACTTCCAAAATTTTGGAACCTGTTTCTCTCTTGGTTTGATTTATAATATGGCCTTTCTCTAAGTATTGCTAGAAATCCAATTCCATGCGTCCCTGTTTCATGCCACACTCCACACAGCAACAAATAACCCTACATTTCATTCTTCATACTCTCAACTCTTGACAAGTCGCTACATTTCAACACTATAAAAACACCTTCCACATCATTGATTTCACCTTTTTTTCCATAGCCACGTGTTGAATGCGCAGACTACCCTGTGACCCCAAGTTGCCAAAATGGGTCGATATGAAGTTCCCTGCGACAGTTCACACTGTTGAATGCTGACAAGTGGAGATATTACTGTTGGATGCTTGGCTTCTTCTCTAGCAAGGATGCCAAAAAGGCAGAGCATAGTTTGGTAAGGGGTGGAAGAACATGTGATGATCCACTGAAAATAGTCTCCCATGTTTTATCTGATGGTACATGGTCTTTCTTCACCACAAACTCTGGGAGTTCGCTGTAGATTAATGAATAACCAAATTGTCCTGTAACGAAAATACCAAAAAAAAAAAAAAAAAAAAGGAAAAAGGAAAAAAGGAAAAACGGAATAAAAACAGTTAATTGTGTTTACTGGAAGTATGTCTTTTTGTTTCAAGTCTCTTTCCAAAGCCAATACTCTTAAGAGCATGTTTGTATGCTCAGCTGGACTGAATTGCAATAATTCAATTAAATATAGAGTACATGAAACATGTTACGATTTAAGGTATTGAACTGATTCAGGACAAAAGGTAAAGAGTAAACAATCAAGAAATCAGTAATGATAGATTATTTCTGGGAAATTGGGAATCCCACAAACTAATAGGAAATTGTGTGTATCTTTAAAAAAGAAAAAGACTTCCAAAATTTTGAAACCTGTTTCTCTCTTGGTTTGATTTATAATATGGCCTTCCTCTAAGTATTGCTAGAAATCCAATTCCATGCGTCCCTGTTTCATGCCACACTCCACACAGCAACAAATAACCCTACATTTCATTCTTCATACTCTCAACTCTTGACAAGTCGCTACATTTCAACACTATAAAAACACCTTCCACATCATTGATTTCACCTTTTTTTCCATAGCCACGTGTTGAATGCGCAGACTACCCTGTGACCCCAAGTTGCCAAAATGGGTCGATATGAAGTTCCCTGCAACAGTTCACATTGTTGAATGCTGACAAGTGGAGATATTACTGTTGGATGCTTGGCTTCTTCTCTAGCAAGGATGCCAAAAAGGCAGAGCATAGTTTGGTAAGGGGTGGAAGAACATGTGATGATCCACTGAAAATAGTCTCCCATGTTTTATCTGATGGTACATGGTCTTTCTTCACCACAAACTCTGGGAGTTCACTGTAGATAGATGAATAACCAAATTGTCCTGTAACGAAAATACCAAAAAAAAAAAAAAAAAAAAAAGGGAAAAAAGAAAAAAGGGAAAAAGGAAAAACGGAATAAAAACAGTTAATTGTGTTTACTGGAAGTATGTTTTTTTGTTTCAAGTCTCTTTCCAAAGCCAATACTCTTAAGAGCATGTTTGTATGCTCAGCTGGACTGAATTGCAATAATTCAATTAAATATAAAGTACATGATAAAAAGGGAACAGTTGCATTTTAAATTGAAAACCCAAATTGCAATTTCCCAGATTTCAAGTCCTGAGTCCAACTTGAAATTATTTGAATCACAATTGGTCACCCAATCCCTCATTAGGAATGGAGTTGGCTGGTCCACTAATCAGGTGGACTGCGATCTTAAAAATAGATGGAACAACTTAGAAAACATCAGCCAGGTTTTCTTCAGCCGTACACTTGGCCCCCTTGATTTAATGGACAAGTACCTTACAGAGTACTTCTAACATATCATCTGTACGTATTGGGAAATCTTTACCCCTTGTTTAGTCAATTGTTGCCACTTCCTGTTTTGGCAATAACTTAGTCACTTAGAACACAAACTGCATATAGAGCTTTCAGACCTATAAATATTATTCAGAAGTCAATTGCAGTGTTGTGGTATACTTTTTACATCCATTAATACATCATAGCATGTTACTTGAAATTCCATCTCATCTCCCTTTATCTGTACAATGAAACTAATAATCATTAAAAGTGGCCATTCATTTGCAAATGAATCACATGTTTCATTTAGTCCTTTTGTCAGATATGATTCTAGTTGAATCTTGACTTGTTTTCTGTGGGATGTGTAATACCAAACCCTATGACCAGATCATGATGATATGAAAAAAGGATAATATCTTTAGTAGGGATAGGATCTTTCTGAGTATTTGAAGAGGTTCACATGCCTTGTCCATTGCCACAGGTTCCAGAAGAAGAGAAAAACCTTGGTCCTCAAGATCACTTGATTCATGTCTATCACTTCACCAAAGATGCATCTCAAAATCAGATGGTATGGGTCAGACATTTATTATACATGTTTATTATTTTCAGGTGCAGCAGATATTTCTGGACTGGTTAAGGCCATCTTGTTGCTGACTAACCCTGCTTCAACTCTTTCAATCTGTTTGGTTTCAACAGCAGGTTCAGAATTTTGGGAACCCTTTTTCTTGATCATCCATGAAGGTGAGACTTGAGAAGAGATTAAAGTCTGTATCCAGAAGAAGTTGCAGGTTCCAGACGAGGAATTCTCCAAGGTATTTGTTATTCTCAACTTGAGAATGTTTCATGAGCCTGCATGCTTCTGCATAATTTCTATATGACAAGGATCAAAACGTTGGAGATGTGCCAACATTTACATTTAGAGTAGGAAAATGCTTGCGTACCTTGCTCAGGTACCCACCAGAGTTATTCTCTCAAGTGGGGGAAATGGCTTAATGTGCATGAAATTGTAACTCCTTCGTGTAGAACCTTTCTTAATTGGAACTCCTCTCTTTCTTGTTTTTAAAAGCATGTGAAATCTAGCTTTAGTAAATTTGGGACAAATGACTGCTCATGAGTTGTATGTTGTCTCTAAAAGCTTGTTTGGATTGATGGTAAACTAGATGCATATACGAAAAAGAAGATAATCTTACAACAATGCTAGAGAAAATAAACACTTGGTATGTATTTGTTTCTTGAGAAAAAGTAATGGAAAATGTTTTTCCTTTGCATTTCAACCATTTGGATTGTAGTTCTACGAATTAATGTAAGTAGGTTCTTTTCCCTTTTATGTAACTTTTTAAAAAGAGTAAAAATGTTCTTTTCCTTTTTATGTAACTTTTTAAAAAGAGTAAAAAATGAAAAAAAAAAAAAAAATGTTGTACTCTCTTACTCATGAGGAAAAGCAAATGCGAACGCTTTATTGCAACATTCAATGCTTCCCAAACAGGGCACATGTCTTGTTTATGCAAGTTAGTTACATTTTTTAATTTGCATTTTATCTGAAAATGCTGTAGACTTTTTGGTGGGCATATAGGGTCTAATGCAACCTATGCACTTCAGTTTTGGTGGTCAACGTATGGTAGGTAAAAACTACTAGGAGTGCGTGCTGACCATGTGACCAGCTCTAAGGTACAACTTAGCTTACTAATTAATAAGTTACAAAGTATAAATTCTGCTACATGTGGAACTCGTTATTAATTTAATCAGGATATTAGCTTCTGCCAGATAATTTCATTTAAAATTCTGCTGTACTGAATTTGAAGAACATCCAAACAGGCCCTTGTTTGACTACAAACAACACAATTTGAATAAATCATCAATTATCCCATGGTTGATACGTGTGCCATAGAAATTGCATGTGCAGAGGCTGAATGTGGAGCTAGCAGATTTATTTCCATATTGGCCTTTTCTTGTTTAACAGCAACCTTATATAGTAAGCATATGGACACTGCAAAAGCTTTCTTCTTCTTCTTTTTTCCTTGTTGGTGCAGGTCAGGTGCATCGTGCAAGATTGAAGGGTGAGGAGGTTGTTATTAAAGTACAAAGACCTGGTCTCAAGGATCTTTTTGACATTGATCTGAAGAATTATCTTAATTAGTAATTGGTTTGTATGTAAACCTTCTGCACTGCTCTACTTAATAGTATTATGGCTATAAAAAAAACATATTTGTAGCTATACATCACGGGTAACAGGTTTTATGCTATAGCTTAAGAAGCTCTTGCCTCTGATGTTGGTTGTTGTTGGTGGGATAGCAATCCTTTGATGCGGTTAGTTGTTTGATGTTTACTGATTTTATAATGGTTTTTATTTAATGCAGGGAACTCTGAGGAAGGAAGCAAAGATATTGGGTACAAACGACAAAGATCTTTACTTGTCATTTCTGCAGTTGCTTAGCTGTAGCATGCCTTACAACAATTTGAAATCAGGTAACAATAGCCTTCTCTTTTCCTCTTTCTTTGTCACTTTAACATCTTTCAGTCTGGTCATCAGGTAGGCCACTCTAGCACAATGAAAAGACCTTGACACATTTTAACCAGCCTAATTTGGATGCAAGGACAAGTACTTAATAGACGTTCAGTCCATTGATGAGAAACTATAGCATTGCGTTTCAAGGAAAACAAGGTGGATTTTCCAACTAGGGTAGCATTAGGCAAGGCCACTACAAGAAATAAGGGAACTACCGACGCATTTTTTATTATTTTATTTTTTTCATGTTCTTAATGAGCAATTTTGTGGTTTTATGTCAAAAATCTATCTTATTTGGCCATATCATATTTCAACGGGGATTCCCTTCTCAAAATGCATTGAATTTGATGGTTTTGTTCAATAATGGGAGGAAACGGCTTTGTGGGTTCATTCCAAATGCAAAATAAATAAATAAATAAAAACAGATTAGGGAAGATAGATTTATTTTTTCTGACTTTTTTTTTATTTTATTTTTTTTTTTTTAAATTTTTTTTTTTTTTAATTTAAGGTTTCCATTTCTGCTTGTGGATAGGACCTGGGCAGAGATGTTCATATTGCCTCATCAGTCTCAATGGTATGTTCGTGCAGTTTTGTTGCTTCCACTTCAAGAACTAATTATTTTAATTCACTTTGTTAGAACATACTATGGCAGTTCTTAATCATATAGCCTGCATTGTTGAGATCTTCCATTAAATGTTAGTAATGGGAGTTCATTTTTTTGATGTTCCATGAATATTACAACAAGAACATTATTTAACATCATAATCTATTATTATTCTTGTAATTGTTGCTTCCTCATCATTGCAAGTTCTTTTATACAGAGATTGGACATCTTCAGAACATTCACAATAGCAAGTTGATTATTCTACAAGCTTATTTTTCCTTTCAGGGACAAATTTTCCTGGCCAAGGAAAATATAAATGAGACCAACCTGAAAATTGCATCTATAAATCACATTCATGCCATGTAACTCTCACCATTTTTTAAAATTATTATCTTGGTGGTCCTGTTAAATATGAAGTTTTCAATTGTTTTCACCACTCATGACAGAAATTTTACCACTTGCTTATTTGTTGATACTGTACTTTACTGTTTCCTACAATAAGTGGGGTCACATCGACGACTTCACTATTGTCATCATTGAGTGATGAGCCCCAACCAGAAGGAGATTTGCTGTCTACAATCGAAGCCACAGGTTCATGGTGAGTGTCCAGAAGCGTCCTTAAAGAATGTCGATAATTGGAGTTAGTTTTTAACTATAGTAGTAAATTTCATTAATTAAAGGAAAATCTCATACCCAATATTGTCACCAAGATATCATCTTTTCTTTGATTTTACCTAATCCTTGTTTAATTTATGAACAAAGATATTCTAGATAATGAAATCATCTTTTGTGGGTTATCCAACTTGACTGCGATTGCTTACATGTGCATATCTTTCTTAGACATTTCAAGCATCCATATTCATGGAGCCCTTCTAGATTTTGTCACTGCTGCCTACTCCTCTTGGGCATCTTTATTGTCATTATGTTCCTGTTTTCTCCATTGGCGTAGTCCTTCTCTCCTTGTTAGTTCCCCTTGGACAGGCCTAGCTATGCAAGATCCAAGCCATCTAGAATCACAAGCCACTTGATGTAGCATGGCTTGAAATTGATCTTAAAATCTAATTTATGGCCACCAATTTAGGCCATTTTTAGCAACTTAAAGATAAGTTGATCTTATTTTAGTTATGGGTTATCAAAGATTTTAATCATTTCAATCTCTAATACATGATTACTGTTAAAAAAATGACATGAGCTCATTTCGAGTGGCAATCAAATAGGGCCAAAGGATTTTGTATTTGCATCGGATTGGTGACCTTCCCCTAATAGCGCATTAGTCATGGATTGCCAACTTGTCAAAGTCGGATGCAACCCAAGCTTACTCGTACTCAGTCAAGAAGCCATGTTATTAGTTCAACAAAACTCTTTTGATCTCTAGTTTCTATCATGAATGTCTCGGGTAATGCGCCAACTCCAGTTTTTTCTGTTTTTTGCTTCTACTCTTAATGCCTGTTTGAATTGTAAGTTGCTTAAGATAAGCTACTTATTCCACAAGAAGCTTATCTTAGTTTCTACTTATTAAGAAGATAAGCATGTTTGGCAAACAATATATTTAGCAGCTTCCGCTCTCTTTCGTCTCTCCTAATGTCTCTCTTCAGCAACTTGTGAAAATTAGAAAAGCTAAAAAAATTTAACTGAAGTGATCAAGTACTTTTAAGTAAAAAAGGTATTTATATAACTAATCATAAACCAAACTTATTTATCTGAAATGAGTCACTTATCTACTGTTGTAACTTGTAAGTAGAAAAAGTAACTTATTTGGTGGTTTCCAAATGGATTAATTGCAAATACTCACTTTTTGTCATGGAGTGGGTGAACCTCCTTCTTGTGTAGTGCCATTGCATTGTATGTTTAACTGCTGATTTATATTTGTTATGGATTTCATTACAATACTCCTGCTAGGCTGTTGTTGGGATTTCGTTGCAGTACTCTTGCTGGTGTGATCAGTAAGAGCAGTGGGGATGAGGATAAATGCCTTGAAGATCAACTACGTGATGCCAAGGCTACTGCTGGGAAAGTTGAGACAATTGAAACAATTGGAAAAAGAAGAAGAAGATAAGTCATTTAGTTTTGTTTTGTGTATAGATACTCTTTGTATATAGACAATTGATGTTTCTTTTGCCCCTCTCTCTCTGTCGTTTTTTTCTTCTTCTTCTTCTTCTTCTTTTTTTTTTTTAAAAATGCAGGAGACTTCTAGATGATATGAACCCAAGGGTAGCATATTACCCTTCATCATTCCTCTTGAAGGCAGGCCATTTATTCTTTTGACATTAGAGGCAATATAATTCTTCAACATTGAGATCATTGGATCTGAGTGCCCATGTGGAAGGTGTGTGTGTGTGAGTTTGTGGTTTGGGAGGAAACGAAAAAGAAGAAGAAGAAGATGCAGCAGGACTTAGCATTTGAATATGAGCATCTAGCATTCAAACCAAAGATCTCAAATGGATTATTCCAACCCTTTGATTATTGACAATTACCACAACTTTTCTATAATCAAAGGGTTAGATATTTAATCTGAGAGTTTTACAAGAACGGACCATCCAAGGAGAGCCTTATCACATAAACAGTTTGGGTCATTGAAAAAAAAAAAACCTCATTTCAATTTGTTGTGTCATCACGAATTTATTAGCAACATGTAATATAAGAGAGAGAGAGAGAGAGAGAGAGAGAGAGAGAGAGAGAGAGTGTGTGTGTGTGTGTGTGTGTGTGCATTTATGATGATGATGATGATTTTGCAGTAGTTCTAGAGTATTTTAGTGAACTATAATATAATCTATGGAAGCTGGATCCACCATGAAGCTTTGAAGGGTAAGCCTATCCTACAAAACTTCAATACCAACATAATAGTTTAATGCATGATCAAGGTTTATGAGGCATTTTGGTGAAGAAACCTGCCAAAATTCTGTTGTTCTTTGATTAAACTTCATGCATAATATTTTATTGCTTGCAAATGCATATTTATTACCCTCTTGCATCTTGACAATTGGACACTATTATTGTTGAAACATGGATGCTAAGAAAATGACTAAACTGCCCTGAGTACGAATGTATAGCTTACTGCATATCAAAGTAGTTAACAGATATTTCAAACAGTTGGTGTATGTTTCTTCTTAACCTTTGGATTCATGTCTACCTAATATAAATTCAATGACTTTTTAAGTTCATGTTGCCATTGAAAATGAGCAATTCGTTTGGCTTTTAGGGTTCTCTAAACCTTATTGGGTTATCTTGAAATTGGCCGAATCAACTAATCAAGTTGGCCAGATCTCGAGCCATTTGTTGCAGTTATTGCTACCATGAATTGCTGGATGTTTATTTGGTCTTTGGATGATGCAGATTTTGGGGAGTGGTCTATCTACACCAAATTTGTGTTACTGAGCCATGGATCCCACTCGTAAGAATTGAAAACCTGGGAATTTGTGTTACTGAGTTGTAATGTTAGTAACATTAGGAAATAAGGGGTGGCTAGTTAATACACAGAGCTAAAGAGAATCTCTGTTTTACGCTTCATAGCTTTTTCTTGTGTGATGCTCTTCTACATATCCAAGATCTAGAATTGGACTTGAAAAGACCCGAACACAGTTAGGATATGGGTACTATAGGTCCTGACCCCAACCCATTGATAGTGCCCTGGACTACAGTTTCAGGTAGTTCCACATCTTGCAATTTTTATTTTTATTTTTGAAGTTCAAAAAAGCTTTGAAGGTGGTTTTTCGTTCTATAATTTCAGTAGCAGGAAAAATAAAAAATTGATTATTTTTATTTTATTTTATTTATAAAGGGCATTGCTCTTGTTAGAAATGCTATTATGGATCCTCATTCAGAATTTCTGTTGGTTTGCTACTCTACACAAATGGGCCTGATATTGGAGAAGTGGACTCATTGCAATTTGATTTGGGTACAATCAGAGCTGCTACTAATAACTTCTCAGATGCAAATAAGCTTGGACAAGGTGGATTTGGTGCCGTTTACAAGGTAATACTAATATGTAAATAGATAATGTTTGGCTACACATATCATCTACCATGTACAGGCCATCAAAGCCTTCACCAGACAAGCACAAAGGTCTAAATGGCCCTTCACCTATCATGATACGTGCATCTGATCATCGATGTGCATGGTGTATGCTGACAGTTCGGTGCACACAAATCTCACACATTTCAGAGATGGTGGGAATCCAGCAAGCATTTCAAAATGCGAATTTTCAAAACTCCAATCTGAATAGCCCATTATGACTCCCTCCCACCATTGTTGAACAGCAGGAGATGTGCATGCAAAATGAACATCCAAAATTAAGAGGCTGAGGTTTTCAGTCATCTTAGACAAGATTAAAGGTCCCATAATCTCTTCTTTAAATTTCAGGGTAGGTTGGACGACCAAGAAATAGCAGTGAAAGGCTGTTTAGGAGTACTAAAGAAGGATTAGAAGAGTTCAAGAATGACGTAGTATTAGTAGCTAAGCTTCAACACAGGACTCTTGCTAGGCTCTTAGGCTGTTGCTTGGATGAAGACAAACAGATTCTCATTTTTGAATACGTGGCCAACAAAAGCCTTGATAAGTTTCTGTATGCTAAGTTCTATTGTGTTTTCATTGATTTCATCTATGATTCTATATCTATAGTGCTTGGTGGAACTTTTGTTTGGCCCAACAAATTGTACATGTGGGGCCCACCTTCCCGGTTTCCCGTATTGTTTGTAAGGTGGGTTTCATGGTAGGATGTGAGATAACAATCAAGATTGCTTTCTCAGATGATCAGGATTGTCTGGTAGTTGTAGTTTGTCCATTTTCATTGGATGGCTTCTTAGAGGGGAGATTTTTCTCTAATGGTGCGTTTGGATTCCAAATATTACTCAATCCAGAATTGGAAAAATCAATGCATTTCAAACTAATTTTTTGTGACAATCCAGTTTCCAATGCACCATTGCTTGACTAATACAAGGAGCCAAACGGAAGCTAAGCGCCGTTAGGATTTTTTTGTTGTCCAATTATAGAATAGCATATCCAGCCATTCGCTTTGAGTTCATTGTTTGGGGCATTCATGAACTAGAATCGATGAGTCCACCTACTACACTCCAATATCTGAAATAGGAATTAACATAGCTCCCTTAATAAAAGATGTCATTGTACAATTTAGGATTAGTTTGATGAACTGCTTCATAAACCCATTTTCGTACTAATTTTATCTTTCGTAATTGGGCTGTCTCATAGATCCAACTAAGCATGCATGTTTGGATTGGGAAAGGCGCTACAAAATCATAGGAGGGATTGCACGTGGGCTGCTTTATCTTCACGAAGATTCTCAGTTTAAGATTATTCATCGAGATCTCAAGGCAAGTAATATCTTGCTAGATGGGGAGATTAATGCAAAAATTTGGTGTTGTTTATGCCACCGTCTATTGGAACTATAATAACCAATCTTCGACCCATTTTCAGTTGAATGTGGATCATTGCTGCATTTCTCTAATCAGCCATTTATTTCCAAGCAACAGCTTGAAAACTAAGGATTTTTCTGTGTCGGTCATATTCAGGGAGTGGTCCATCCATGGCGGCACGCAAGGACCAATGGCCTGGACTGCTGAACCATGGTGCCGCTTGTCGGAATTGAAAACCTGCGCATAGTGTCCATATCCTAACCTGATTAGCTAAGTATGCTGGCATTGCTGTATGTCATGTCTAATCCACCTCAAGTCATATTCCAGTTGTGAAAAAACAAGTCAGCTTGGTTTATGGTTGATGGCACATACAATTTCTTATACAAATGAGTGCATTTTGTAAGTGAAAATTGTCCTTCCGTGGGTTTGTGGTTTTATATACCATGGAGGGTTTGATCATTGGTCCAAATAAAATAAGTTAGTGAAATTAGAGATATTTTCCTTTGTTTCAGTGGCTTTTTCTTTTTTCCTTCACATACAACTGCTGCCTCTTTTGGATTATACCTTTGCTAACTCATATTCTCTTTCCTGGAGCAGTTATACTTCGTTCAGGTGGAACGTATGATGTTTTGTCCTGACCAGAACTGTAAGATCCATATACACCATGTCTATCAAACATGCAAAACCAACGGGTATGAGATCATCGTCTTGACCTCTTAAATTCATTTTTGCTAAATCAGTTATGGTGGATACAGCAAAATGTCATAAACATGGAAAATCAGTGTTGATCATGTGATCAAGAGTTGTCTTATAAGATCTGTCAAGGGAGGGAAAACTGCTGAACTGGATATGGAAATGAGATGTTGAGCTGTGAGAAAATGGATTCATGGAAGGATGATCAGGACCATCCAGATAGTGGGACCTGCAATAGATGGGCAGTGATACAAAATATCACATTGGTTGGAATTATTCGATTGGTTGGCCTCCAAAAATGAGGTTAAAAGTGGAAATGGTGGATGGTCATATGTTTAATAGGGAAATCTGGTGTCTAGGATTGTCAACATTGCCCATCTACAGTAGTAGGACCCACTATGTGGGCCATGTAGGCATGTGGTCCCATCATGGTTGAGCCAAGGGTGATGGGTCCTAAGCTCAACGAAGGCAAGACCTCTCTCATGTATGAGTAGACATGGTTGGTTTTCATCTATTTCTTCCAAGCAGCATGTCTTCATCATCTTCATTTCTTTTACTTAAGAGGGAATTATCTTATTCACCCATTTTGTCTCTCCCGCTGCCTCACACATGGTATTGTTTCAACCTTGCAATTAATGGCTTATTTTTTAATTCATTTATTCTATCTTCGTGGAATGCTACTTTTTGACCTTTTCTCCTTATGTGTGCAGGATTTGATCAATTGCGCCTAAACTTAGGCCCACAAGCACAGAAGTCTTTTGACACCAGCTAGGAGTGAACCACATGGAGAAATTTTTTTAATGTATTTAAGACCATTTTCAACTAATTGTTGTAAATATTATATATATTTTTTTATATTGTGAAGTAATATATTTTTTGTTTAATATTCATTTTTAATTTTATTGCAACATTTTTTAGGTTTCAAATATTTTTTAAAAAATACAGGTTTCAATTGAATTTTTTTAAAAAAAATACTGGCCTACACTACGGATGCGGCTTTGAACTCGGGCCTGTCAAATCTTTGTAGCCCCTCCGAAGGCTTTTGCCAGTGCTTACATAGATTTTAATTGGCATTTTTCCATGATTAAATGTCTCAAAAACCCATGCTTTGAAATAATTTTACTGGCACTTGGATAGACTTTTGTTGGTGCTTTTCCAGTTATTACCGGTGGCCAGCAGAATGTGCCGATAAAAAGCAGGATGAGCGCCAGTAAAAAACTATTGAATTATGGCGACCGAAAAACACTAGGAAATGGTGATTAGCACCGGTCAAGCATTTACCGACGCACCCCTTTACCGGCGCTTGTTAAGCGCCAGCAAAGGCATTGGCGGCGATTTTTTATTTTTTATTTTTTGCCTTTGCTGGCGATTTTGACCACCAGCAAAGGCCTTTTTTGTTGTAGTGTCTTCCCCACCTACCCTTTTGTGTAAGCACTGACATGATAATATCGAACATCTTGGTGGACTTGTTTCTTGCAAAAGATACACTTGGTGGTTCTGTAAGGGGTCCACCTGCACAGGAATAAAAGGAGGAAAAAGGATATCAGAATCAAGGATGGAAGAGTATAGTGAACCAGAGCTTCCAAAAGAGATTCAAATCTGAGAGCGCACTCATTCAAGCAATAATCAAACTGGGGCATCTAAAAATCCTAGATAAGGTCCTAATGTATTCTTTGTTGAATGCTAATAATTGCTTAACTTTCTCCATAATCATCTGCCATTAAACAATTGATTGAAGGGTTAGATTTTCCAATCTTGAAAATTTGAGATGCCTTAATCCAAAGTATGGTCCATTGAATCAAAGGTTTGTTTCACCAAACCATGGTCCCAAATGTATGGAATTATGCATGTCAAGTCAACAAACCATGGTCCCAAAAAAAACTCAACTCAGAAAAAACTCAAATTGATCTAACGAAGAAAAAAAAACTCGACTTGGAAAAAACTCGAATTGGTCGAGCCTTAGTTGACTTGACAAAACTCAGAAAAAAAAATAAGAATAGAACTCGCCAAAACTCGACAAAACTTAGAAAAAAAATTAAGAAGAAAGGTTGCCAAAACTCAATTCGACTATCCAAAATATACACTACTAGTCATTTTTAAATATTAAATATTACTAAGAGCATTAGAATGCAAAACACAAAAAACCTCAAGTTACTCCACCCAACAAACTTTCTTATAAGGTCAAGTTTTCAAGTTTAAAGACTGTACACAGTGCTAGGTGCAAATTAATGGGCTTTTCATTTAGGCCAATGTTACAAATAGGCGAGCCCCACCTTTCAGATCCAAACCATTTATCTCATGAGCCCTATTCATCTCATAATCCGTACTTTGGATGGAGATGGGAGTGCAACTCGCTTGCAGGCCATAACCAATACAAGTAGCCCTGACTCGTCCATTTCAGTCCTGCATGGTCAATTTCAATCTTGTACTAGTCAGGTGACTTATTTCATTGCAGGCCAAAATAAATACAACTTGGACAATACTGAGTTTTATCAAACAATAATTAAAACCACCCTGAGATCCCCTCCAAAAATCCAGCCATCCAATCACTGATGGACCTTTGGCTACACATTACCTTCAATCATTAAGCATCCATTTGTAGAAGAGCAATCTAGTGGATAGGATCATCCGATGGGTGATTTGTATAGCATCATCCATCCAAGGCAAAGAACACACTCAAGACAAATTCCTTTCAGCATACAAAAAGTACAAACTCTTGTAAGTCCAAAGCTTCAGGGCATATGGTATCTGTCATTTAACACACTCATGAGGAGCACCTTTCCTCAAGAGAAGAAATCCCAAGTAGACCAAAACTCCAACCTGTTATGGAATCTAAACGTCCTTATCAGCTTGAAATTTGAGAGACTAAAGTGCGTAGCCCATCATTTTTATCACGATTATGCTTCCTATCTTTATAATCATAGGGCAAAATGTCATTCGACAAAATAAATCATAGAAATCTTTATATTTAATTCAGTTTCAATCATTAAAGAGAGTCAAAACTTTGGTCAAAGAAATGGAAATGCCAAAAAATAGGAGAAAAAAGTTCAGGTTTAATATGGTTTCCACTAAAATACTAAAGAAAAGCTAAAGATGCACATAATGTGTGAAGATATTGTATTTAAATAAGATTGAAATACAAAACTAAAGATAAAATGGCGAGATTCCTATCTTCATGATTCATAATGTAGATAGGTAGGAAAACACTATATTAATATCATTCTTTGCCTCCCAAAATCCTTCATTTTTCCAGTAATCCTTGTATAAACAATCCATCTCCACAAAAATCTTCACTTTCTACTCGATGCTATCAATGGATGGCAACCACCATTACGAATCTCTATTTTTAAATTGCCCTCAAAAGTGATTTTTTTTTTTTAATAACACATTAAAAAAAAAAAAAAAACATATTTAATTCAGTTTGTTAAAAAAGTGAGTTTTTTCTTTTTCCTTTCCTTGCCTATCTTCTGAAATGTATGGAGTTTTGAAAGTTAAACCAATCATATGAGTTTTTTTTTTTTTCAAAAATATGATGTTTAAAAAGGAATTTTGCAAATTATGCTTAGATATGAGAGTGAGACTAGAATATGTGTCCGGAGTGCAACCGACATGTGCTAACCAAGTAACATGGTTCCTATCTTCACATTATTACGAGGACCATCACACCTCTAATGTCAGTGCACTTGAAACCAAATCTCCACCATCCAACCTCTATCAAATATCCCAGCATCCAATCGTAGGGCATCATGGCCGCTCTCACAAATCTAAACCATCAATCAAATGGCCCACACTACTCACAATTAAACTAGTTTATATATATATATATATATATATATATATATATATATATGACCCATCTAATGGACTGCTACTTACTACACATGCCACAACACACACATGATGGGGGTCCACCTAATGACAACCTGGATCTCACACATTGGCAAGTGAGGCGTGAGTGGCACTCTAAACCTCCCACATATTCCATCTTGAAAAAATACATTGCAATTGAATTTAATGCCCATCATCACTTTCATGTTTGAGTTCATCAACTTGCTGCCTAAATGCAACTAACTCCTTTGTCACCCTCACTTCACGGATCTATTATCAAATAGAACACAAACATCAGATCACACAAAACCACAACATCTAAATTATAGAAAAGAAAGGAAATATGTAAAGAAAATTACCATGAGCATCTCCCATTCATGTTTACAGTACTTTCTCTTCTGCGAGCCTCCTCAACTTATCCTCTGCCTCAAGAGCACGAACTCTGGCATACTTTGCTCGTTCATCCGCATCATTCCCAAAATCCATCTACCCCTCCATATCTCGATCATAGAGCGAGCATTCCTCCCACCTCGTGCATTGCCTCGCTAGCATAATCATCCATTCAGACTGCCTGTTTGATGGCCCATCCCTTTTGATGGTCCATACCCCACCAACTATACTATTTAGATGATACTATAAATCTCATTAACAACAAACCTTCTACAGACATAGATCAAGATCTGTGATTGGCACAGATCATAAAATCCCGACAAAACAAAAAAGATGAAATTTATGAAAAGAGGAGCTTGAGAAAAAATGAAAAAAGAGGGAAATGTGAATATTCAAATGAAGAAATATGGAAACAAGCAATTAGGGTTTTTTTTTTTTTTTTTAATATTACCGACAATTTCCAAGGGCAAAATAGGAAAAAGAAAAGGAAAATTGGAAGAAGAAGGAGAAGTGATTTTGTGTACCGGAAATGGAACGATGGCTTTGGTGGGTAGGGGCATGGATTTTCTCTAGCTAGGTCCTTGAAAATGAGGAAAATGGCACAAATCGAAAGAGAGTATCAAAAGCTCTACCTCTTCCTCAACTTTTCGCAAGAGGGTTTTAACTTGCCCACGCAACAACACCTCACTCGATTACAATGTTTGTTTGGCTAGAGCGTTGTTCTTGGCCACAAGAAAGAGAGAGAGGGGGTATAGAGAAAGGGAGGTGTGAGAGAGATCGAGAAGAGGAAGATGCTTCGAGTTTGGTAGAGGTTGGGTTGGAAGAGTCCCCTTCTCCCTAACAGCTAGTTGTGACTCTAATATTTTAATGGATGATGCAAACATTTCTAAGGATGTTTTAATATCCTAGAATACTTGCATAACTTCTTGATTGAATTACTCTTAATCGTTCCACCTTTGGTCTGGATCTTCTTAGGTCCATTTCTGCGTTAATAACGGAATACGAATTAAAGGAAGAGACTCTTGAGGATTTTTATCAGTATTAGCCGTTTGACCATTTCTCCAATCGAGATTCGAGTGGTTTTGCGAACCGGAATTATACATGTTTGAAATTGGAGAACTAAAAGGCCTTTGATAATTGTTTATTGCATTGGATTGCTCATGTAATAACTCTTGGAATGCAAGAATTGTAAGACACTCCTGCGTCAAGTATATGTTACTTGTGCAAATACTGCAAATATTGCAAACAATTTCAAGGGTCTCCTCAAGTTTGACTGTTTCCACCTTCTTCAATTCCATGTCCTTGACTTTTCTTGCGATGTTGGCTACCTTGGCATTGACAACATCTTCTTCCCTTAAGACATAAATTTCCCCCTTTTCTTAGGACTAAGTCGACTTGGGATGGGTCGACTTGGTTGAAGTATCCTAGGATTGTGCATTTTTAACTAACATGTTAAAGTAGTCCCACGCGTCATCGGGATCCTTGTTCATGAGTTCTCCATTGCACATCATCTCTACATATGGACGCATGGGTGTCATTCGACACATTTTTAAAGTGCACGGTGGCCACAATCTCATCAAACTCCTTGAGATGTGGATATGGATTGTCAGAATCTAGTCCATGGAATTTTGAAAGTAGTTGGATCACTCCCGGTTTAAAACTTCACGTTTCTTGCATTATCTTAAAAAATCATGCAGGAAGGGGTGCTCACCCTAACTGCTTGTAGATAATCACATAGGGTTCTAGTTGGAGGACCATTATGCACATCATTCTCATCTTGTTATTCTTCAACATGCCAATGGGGTTGATTCTCAGTCATACTCTCGGCCAATTTAGAGGATCTTAGGTATTATCTAACACGAGGATGGATAATCAATCTTTCAACTAGTCCTCCTGGACTTAAGAGACGAAGAGTGTTGTCATGAACCCACTTGGGCATGAACAACTCAAAACATAATTCTAAACATAAACCAACTTCTAAATAAAAGACTTCTACAATGAAATAATAAATCTAAAATAAGCTAAAGCAAGGGGGTTGGAAGGATATTAACCGATTGACGATTCTAGGTTAGATTCTGCAAAACAAATAGACAATGTTAGTATATGAAATTCAAAGAAAACCCTAATATATAAATGCGAGGAAAACTAATCCCAGTCTTACACAAATTCTAACCTTGAGGTATTTCAAAAAATGCAACCAAGTCCCCGTCAACGACGTCAAAAACATGATCGATCCAAAAGGATTACAACCCCAAGTATAGGGCTACGATGTAGTTTTAACTCAGTGAGATCGAGATCGAATCCACAAGGACTTATATTTGTGCGTTCTCTAAAACACTTTAAAACTAGAACTAAGACTAACTATGGAATTGGATTGGATGAAATAACGATTGAAAATTAAATAATGTAAAGAGAAAATCAATAAAAGAAAACACTAGAGCGCCAATGATCCACTTCTATCCATTCTCAATGCCTAATTCACTTGATTCAATTGGATAACTCAACTGGAATCAAAGTCATATCCTATCCATCCGGATAATAGAGCAGCTAATTCATCATTCATAAACGAAAATAGATTTTGAACTTCAATTGATTCAGTTCCCACATGAAGTACCAATGTATTAATCGCAGTGAATTCAAAACATCTATCATGCCCTCAGTATACGATATATCAATGGATTTTATAGACTAATCCCTTACAAAAGAGATAAGCCATCAATCTTAGCATTCCTAAGCATCCAAAGTGCCTGAAGTCAATAATGGATCAAAATAAACTAAAACTTAAAAGTTTTATTCAAACTAATATCAATGAATTTTTTAACATTCAAACCAATGACTTGAATCAGAGTAAAGTAGAACATTAAAAACTACTACAAGCTTCATCTCTTAACCCTTGCTAAGAGATTTAGCCAATCATAGTCATGATTGAACCAAACTCTATAAAAACATGAAAAAGAACTTAGAACCGAAAGATTGGCGAAGAAGAACAGCTCCCTAAATACTTCGCAACTCCTTTCTCTCTCTCCCAAACCCTAAATTGTACTTAGAAGAGCCTAAATCACCAATTTAAATAAGAAAAACTCGCATTGACTTTGCACTGACTTTAGATTTTTGCACTTTTATCACACTTCAGTCGCATCGATTGTAGCCTTTGGTCGCATTGAATTTTTCTCTCGGTTGCAACTGAATTTCCTGAAAATCCTTCTGAAGTCTCTATCTCCCTCAAGTCAGACCAAACCCTCCTTCAGTCACACCAAAAAGGTAAACCAAATTAAGTTCAGTTACAGCCGAATTATGACCGAAAATAACAATTCTTTATTAGAATGTTCTATGCACTTTCAATCAGATCGAACCAACCTCAAGTGGGACCGAACCAACTGTTATTTCTGTTAATGGACTCTGTGATTTTTCAATCTTCTCTCTCCTTTGCGCTTAGTTTTCTTGGATCTTTGGCACTTGAATTCTTCAATATTTACCTCTATAAATCCAATCCTTCACGTAGTCATTCTTTGAGAATTAAATCATTTCTTTAATCATCATTTTCATCTTATCCCTCCAAATCACCTCGCATAGCAAAACACATGTAATTATATCAAGCACACCAATGCATATAAAACCAATGCACAAGAAAAGGAAAATATGCAATATTTCACACTCAACACAATGTAATATTTCACACTTAACAATCAGACTCCTGACAAGCCATCTATACATATTAAATCCTTGAGGGCGTCTCCTTCATCTATGGTTAATCGCATGCTTGTCTCCATCGGCGTTGCTATTGGCTTGCAGTCAACCATTCCAAACTTTTGTAGAAGGTCCCTTGTATATTTCTATTGACATAAGAAAAGACCTTCCTTGACTTGATCGATTTCAAGTCCTAAAAAATGCAAGAGTTCCCCGAGCTCCTTCATTGGAAACCGTACTAGTAGATTTTCTTTTACTTAGATAATTTCTTTGAAATCATCTCATGTGATGACTATATCATCGATGTAGATGAGAATGATAGGTAACTTGCTATATCTAGCTTTTATAAATAAGCTAGAGTCTATAGGTGCAGTTGAATATCCATTATGCAGTAAGATTCAATGATCTTGTCATACCATGCTCTTGGTTCTTCTTTTAGTGCATATAGTGTCTTCCATAGTTTGAAGACGTAATCTAGTTTATCTTTGTTCTCGTTCCCTTTTGACTACTCCATATAGATATTCTTATTAAACTCTCAAAAAAGTAAGCCATTCTTTACATCCATTTGCCATAGCCTCCATGACTTATTTATGATTATGGCTAACAATACATGTACTGTTGTTATTTTTGCTATGTGACTGAAGGTTTCATCATAGTCGATCTCATACTTTTTGTGAATCCTCAAGCAACCAATCTAGCTTTGTACCTCTCGATTGATCCATAAATAAGAGTCTATAATTTATATACCACTTACATGAAATGGATTTTACTTCTATTGGCTTGGGAACTAGATCCCACATCTAGCATAGTTACAGAGAGGGAAGGTGTTAAGCAACTATTCTGCTCATACTGTCGTACAATCTCTACTTCACAAGAACTGACTACTCTTGAGGGTTATGTATTAGTTCTTATGCACAAATGATGCAATGACGTGTGTAGTGTTGTGTCAAATGCAATGCCTATGGCAGGCTTTGGTTCAGGCTGGATAAATCTGGCCTAATTCCTCCACTTGCTAAAGTGAATAACTAGTCAACACAAATTTCTGATGGCAGGATCTGACTACATCGGCAAGCCACATAGCATACATTTATACTGACTGGGTGTAAGATGCAATGTAATACATAAATAATGAACTCGATGATCAAGGGGGTTGAGAAGAGAGTAAGTGTTGCAGAATGCTAATGCTAAAATTAGACGAAGCTGATTGAAGATTGAAGGATTGGGTGAATGGTAATTGTCACGCCCCAGACTCGGTGACCGAACTCACAAGGAACCCGATAGTCGGTTCCAGCCGCAACAGCCTCCGTAGCACCCCATTCTTGGCTCTCATCACAGGTTCCGATCCTAGGATCCTACAAGGAGGATTTCCATATCACAATTCCAAACCAAATCGAGCATACCCAAGATCATAGCAAGTAAATCTCAAAAATAAACCAAGGAACACACTGCAAAATCCACTATGAATTTAAACTTTACAGGTACAAGGTTCAAAAGGAAATACATAACGTAGAAAGAGGGAAGGAAAGGTCTGCAACAGGTCCTCAGCTCGCGCCAATCCAAATCCACAGCTCCTCCACTACTACGCTGACCTAGGATCTCCTACACGCATCAATCGTGCACAAGCTTATAGAAAGCTTAGAGGGCGGTGTAAGGTGTGTGACAATGGTGCTCAGAAGAAGATAGGGGAGAATGTAGAAGGAAACATGAATGATACCAATGCCATTAGCTGTACCGAGGCTAAGCTATGAATGCAATAAGTCGTACCAAGGCTATGCAATACATGAGTACTGGGCGCCTTACCAAGGCGATGCAATCTAAGGCTTATGTAGCCGATGCAAATACAATGCGAAGTAATGCCAGTCCTCATATCTAATCCACATATCAAGTACAGTTCCATCATAAGGAATCCACCGGGGTCAAGTACACTGCAGGACGACTGCCGCTTTACAGACCTGCACAGTCAACGAGCATAGGAGACCTCACTACCCACCTGTGGACAGCCAATCACCAGCGAGGCTCGATGGTAGCGGACCCATTCACGAGCTAGTTAGACTCAACCTAGCTATTGCCCTCTCTCTTAGGTGGGTAAGGCCACACCCCATCCCAACCAACCACATTGCAGTGGGACTCGTGGCCTAATAGTATAAGGCCCTCGTACGCTCATGTTTTCCACTCGGTCTCGGCGCTGAGGCGTTCCTTTTGTACCGTGAAAGTTTAGGGGCTTTCACCCAGGGATATCTTATGCACCCCAATGCTCAAGTAACATTTTCGGTGTCCAAACGTGGCCATCCACGATATACCTATGGAGGCTATGGCCCTGATGAAGCAAGGGCGAATGTCCATATGCTATGTAATGCTAGATGCATGAGTCACACAATCAACCATGCATCAATCCTAAGCATCCACCGTGCTCAAGAGGGTAAATTCCATCCCTCAGGGAGATACCAACATGTCCTACACAATGGCACAACCATGGCCAATCATACCTCAACCAAGCATGCATATGATGTGTATGGGAGTGGGCCATGAAGATGAATAAGGGTGCCAATGAGGTGAATGAGAAGATGTTCTCTCTACCTAACCAACAGGGTCTAGGTACTTAACCAATCCTTCATAAGGAATACAACCTCTAGTGGGGGCCCATTTACCTGGGGTAACCCACAAGGCTAAGGAGAATAATAACATGGGCCTAAATAGATGAACAGTCCTAGCAAGGGTCTATGGTGGGCCTTTAACCACCCATAGAAACCCATGGGCCTACCTTAGGACCACCAATGTGGACATCTAACCACAACTGGTCGCCAAGAGGTAACCCATCTCTAATCAATCGCAGATCAAGGGCCAAGGCCTTTACCAATACATGGGCCTAGTGGGCAACACACATAGCCCAACCCATATGTAATATCATAGGCCCATAAGTAAGGTTTGGGCCCAATCATAAGGGTTATTAGTCCACTTATTGTGGTGGGCCTAGTGGGCAGCCCATTACTCAAACCACATGGGCAATTCACATGTATAAGTCAAGTGAGTTGGGCCTACAACCCGGCCCAAGCATAGAGTTGATTTGGTGGGCAACCAAGGGCCCAACCATTTGTGTAATCTAGCCCATAAACCCATCACAATGATATGATAAAAATGGCCCAAGGGTCCAAGGGGCCTATCTAGAAAGTTCCAGCCCTTTATGGGCTTAAAGAATCTAACAACTACCTACATACATGAGTCCATTAACATCCAACTATGGTGGGCCTAAGAAATGCATTAATTAAGCCCAAGAATTAGGTGATTTAAAGTATGATTTATTCCTTTTAAGTAGCCACAATGTGGTGGGCTCCATTCCTCAAAATATCAGCCCAAAGGCCAAGCATTTTAATAATATATTGCTGGATTTTTAACCCAATAGGTTTATGGGCCTATTGGAGCCCAGAAGATGATCCATTTGGTTAGGACATTAATCTAAGTAGTCCACTCATCAAGTCAGAGTGCCACACTACATAGGATTACATTACATTATACTGGGAATTAGGTGGGCCACACTACTGGACCAAAGTCCAGCAGGTAGTCCACAAGGGGCGTCCCAATGGGCTGGACTCCCAACCCATGTGCTAGTAAAAGGCGGGCCTCACCACATGTACTCCACACTCAGCTGAACTATACAAAAGTGGGCCACACAAAGGAAGGCCAGAGGGGGAGAAAACACCCATCATGGTGGGCCACAAAAAGGGGTGGACGACCAGCCCATGCTAGACGTCCCAGCCTTGGGCGTCCAGCCTGGTGGGCCGGTCCAACCCTCGCCATAAATCACACAGAGGTCTGTTGGGCCCGAAAATTTGTAAGTGGGTCCTATCATGGGTGGGCCATCTTCTGGAAAAATTTTAGATTTTTCTGAGATAGGAAAGTATTTTTATGAATTAAAAGAAAATAGGCTGTCCAAAAATCTAGTTAGTGCAGAATTATGGCTGACCCTGCTTTGAGCACCCAATGGGGTGGGCCCAAGGTCTCCAAAAATTGGGAAATTTTGATTTTAACATCCCTACATATGTATAGTATAAGGTAGGGTCCACCAAAGTGTCCACCTATTCAAAAGCTATTTTATATTTTAAGTTTTCCAGACTGTAATGTTGCTAGATAGTCCAAAAAATCTGGACTGTCCACCCCACTTGGGCCACACCTTTGGGACCTCAATCAAAGTCAGATGGGGCTGAAATTTGGGGGACATCTAGGTGGGATTCCCACATTACAGAAAAGTATATTTGATAGGTAACAAAGGTCCCCCAATCAGTCTCAAAATCTGGTCCAAAAACAACCAGAAACTGTCCAGAAAATTTCTGGACAGCAACATATACATGGAATGATCTGAGCATATGAGTCAAATAAAAAGGAGATTACCTTACAAACTTGGTGCTATGGTCCACCTTAGTGGGCCCCACAAATATCCAGGTCATATCCCCTCCCAAAAATACATTGCATGCATCACATATGGGGGAAATGGGGCACCAACGTCCCAAGTATGGACCGCAAGGGACATTCACAATGTTTGGACCGGCTGGATATTGCAAGGCCTTTAAGTGGGCCACACCCTCAGAGATCAGATAGTGAGGTAAGGGAAAATAAAGAAAAGGAATAAAGAAAGCAAGATCTGGTCACAAAAGAGGGTTTCCGCCACCATTGAGGCCCTCCATTCATCACAAACATTACACCTTCCACTATGTTTATGTACAAGTTACATCATAGCCATGCATGTAATAAGATTTCAAATCTAATGTGGGGATGCCATCCTCACCAAGGTCTAGGGTCTAGATGACCCCTCAAGATCATGGATCAAAGGGAAAAAGGCCATGATGGGGTCCATGGAGAATGGCCCCATCAATGGAACATGCATGCAAGATGGTTAGCCATAGGCCTCATCCATGGACACTTGGGGACCTCCACCATCATTTGGTGGGCCCCACAAGCTCCTCAAGGTGCAATGAAATATCTAAGAAGGTAGAAAAGAAATTTCTAACTAAAAACACCCACCTCAATAGTTCTACACCAAACTTCTTCCAATAGACTCTCTAGGCTTCAAGCTCCAAGGATCAAGGGCTAAGATTGGAGATGGAGGATTAGATGAGAGGGTTTTAAAGGGTGTAAGGGGCTGGAGATGGGGAGAAGAGTGGTACGTTCCAAGGGTAGAGAGGAGAGGGAGAGATGAGGAGAAGAAAAGAAAGGAGAGAAATGAAGTGAAAAGGCTGGCAAGGGAGGGTTTTAGCCAAAGTAATGATTGATTTTCTAGAAAAGGGGCTCTCTCTCTCTCTCTCTCTCTCTCTCTCTCTCTCTCCCTAGAGAAGAGAAATTCTGAAAATTTCAGATATAGGGAAGAGGGAAAAGTGGCTTTTGCATGGGAGAGTGAAAAAGGAGCTCCCTTGGATAGAAAACTTATGATTGTTTGCTAGCTAGGTAGGGCTAGGGACCTATTATACTCCACCTACCTTGTGATGGCTAGGAAGATGAAACCTAGACTAGGGACTTGCACCAAATCATAGGTGGGCCCCACAATCACGATCAACGGCCTAGAATGTGCACGGCCCATATCTCATGATTTACAACTCGGATTGCAGCACGAGACGCGGCGTTGGAACCGCAGCGACGATGCGGACAAGATGGCGTAAGTTTTGGGTCAATCCGAGTCGGGTCAATGTGACCAAACTCAAGGACAACTGCAAACACTACCCAAAGGTCGCGGGTCGTCGGGATTCGACCGGTAGGACCGCGTGACTTAAAGAAACGGCGTGCATACTTGGGTTAGGGTCTTACAGTAGTGTTGCAAGGATCGGATTTGAGGGCTTGGATTGAGACTTGTGTTGCTTAGGAAGCTTTTAATTGGGCTGGACTAGGCTTGATCTAGGCTAGACTCTCCTTCCTATGGCTCTTTCATCTCCTTGATGGAGGGATGGTGTGGCGAGGCTAAAAGGGGTTTGATGGATAACTTAAGGATTTCTGAATGAGTGAGGACATGTGAAATGAGAGGAGAATGGGGCTATTTATAGCCTCCCAATCCAGTTTTCCTACAATTCTTGCCAAGCTTGAGGTCGAAAAGGGTTTGGATGGCTGAGATTTGAGATTGTCATGTGGCAAGATCTCATGGGTTGGATTTGATGGCATAAGTTCTAATTTTGGGTGCAAGGGAGGGGCATCGAAGTCAATCTATATTGCCACACATTCAGGGATCGCAAAAGTATATAGAGCACATGGATGGAGCTCTTTGCGTAAACAAGAGAGAGGCCATGTGGCTAGCACCCCCCGGGGGCTGCTCATCACACACAAGGTCTCCTGCTTTGGAAGGTGAGTTCTCCTTTTTTTAAAAAAAAATTTACACACGCACACACGCACCCCCACACACTCACGCCGTAGTGGGTTTTCACCACCTATGGATACTCGAACCCTTGACTGGGTGTTGAAACTCCTGAGAGTCTACCACCGGACCAAGAGTAAGGATCCAGGTGAGTTCTCCTTCACATGTAGGGGCTCTGCTCAAAGGGGTGATATGTTGTTGTTTATGATTTTCTCTCCGATTATGCATTAGATTTAAGCTTGGTTTAGGCTCAGTTTAGGTTTGGGCTTAACTAGGTGAGCTGACTGGGTAGGCTAACTTGGCAATCAACTCAGCGAGTTGATTAGCTAAGTCGACTCAGTGAGTTGACCTGGTGAGTTGATCAGGTTCGACTAGGTGTTTTCTAAGGTTATGTTTTAGGGTTAAGGTTTGGATTAGGGTTTAGCTGGGTTTGATTGGCTGACTTGATTGGGTTTTGGCTTGAGGTTTGGATTAGGTTTCGAGTTTGAATTGGGTTTAAAGTTTTGATTAGGGCTTCCATCCAACTTGATCAGTTTGTCGGTCTAGGGTGGGGTGTCCAAGGCATACATTAAAAAATATAATAATAATAAAATAAAAATAAAAATAAAAATCATATTAACGTGTGATTAAGATGGGCCACATCAAAAGAAAAGGTTGGGAGAAAGCCCTCCATTGTTTTTTTTTTTTTTTACTGGCTTACTATGCTAATTATGTAAAATCACTTAAATAGTTAGATGTCATACAAAGTTTAATTATGGGCCCAAAAATCAGAATAATTTGTGATTCAGTGGGTTATACAAAGAAAAGCAGTTTGGACATTGGTCATCCCCTCTGCACATTTTCTAATTCTTTGGTCCACCTGAATGACACCATAGATGAGAAGGTTTTTGAGCTGTACACTTAAAATTAGTTCACAACCCAGCTGGTGGTTCATGTGAATTTTGAAAAACACATAATGGTGGGGCCCGCACGGTTTCATAGGCAACATGCAAGTCGTTTTCGGTTATATATGGATTCTCTACCGAGGGTAAATTAGATTTTTTATATCTTATCCGTACCTGATAGGAATGTAATATAATGTAATTATCTAATAAAAATCCCATAAAAACGAAGCGATTGCATACTAACTCCCAAATCCTAAGCGTATTGAGTCAAACCTGTGGGGCCTACCGTGATTTATGTATTTTATCCACTCTGTTCATACATTTTAACAGATAATTTTATTGCAATGGATAAAAAATGAATCATATAAAAAGCTGAAGTAGACCACACCATAGGAAACAGTATGAATTTAACATCTACCATTGAAAAATTCTTGTTTTTTTGTTTTCTTGGAGGCCGTAGAAGTTTTAGATGAAGCTGATGTTTTTTTGTTTTCACTTCATTCATGTCTTTGTGATCCTATGAACAAGTTGGATGACAAATAAACATCGTGGAGGCCATAGGAAAGTTTCAAACGGTGGAAATCATTATTCACACTCTTTCGTGTGATATGGTACATACTTCAATTTTGGGTTCAACCACTAACATGATCTGGACAAAATGGATGGATGGCGTGGATACACCAAATACATTCATGGTGGAGCTAACTGAGTTTACTCAGTACAGATAAGCAATCCGATTTCCATAAAAACGGACATTGATTGTGTCCTACCCCGCCCGTCTCTTGCAAGGACAGGTAGGAGATTTGAGTGGCCACCGTGATACATGGGTCTTATCCACACAGTCCATTCATTTTTTCTATCATTTTAGAGTATGAGCCCTAAAATGAGGAAGATCTAAGGCTCAAGTGAACTACACAATGGGGATTAAACTCTTACCATTGAACTTATTGGGGCCACATAAGTTTTGGATGGAGCTGATATTTGTATTTTCTCATCATCCCGGTCTATTTAACTTTATGAATAGGTTGGATGGAAATAAACATCACGGTGGGCCCTAGAAAAGTTTTAATGGTGAATATCATTATCGCCGCTGCTTCCTGTGGTGTGGTCCACTTGAGCCTTGTATATACCTAATTTTTTTCCTTGAACCCTAAAATGATACTGAAAAATGGATGAACGGTGTGGATAAGACCCGTGCATCACATCACGGTGGCCACTCAAAGCTCCTGCCCGTTCCCAGCTGGAGACTGGCGGGGGTAGTACGGAATCTGCGTCCCATATAACGCGCTTCTAACGGTTCATTGTTTGAATTTCCTTCTCTCGAAACCCCTTCCTCTCTCCGTTTTCTCCCCCTCTCTCGTGATTACAAATTACGGCACCTCCTCCATCTCTCTTCGCATTTCTTCTAGGGTTTCTATCTCCTTCTCTTAACTCCATGTGAAGGGAAAGATGTCGTCCTTCTCCTCTTCCTCCAAGATCTGCTTTAATCCCTACTGCAAAGAGGCGAGATCAGAGCCTTCTACAAAGGGACGGCAAAAGCACCTGGGGTTGGCATGGGTTTTCGATTCTGACTACGGAGTGAGGCAGTGATGCAGAGTACGAGTGTGTGATGGAGATCGTCCTCAGCTCTGATACCAGTGAAGTTTGCAGGGCGTTAGACAGCCGTTTGGCAACGAATCTCTAGCAGGAGGATTTTAAAACCAGATGGGTAGTTTATTAATCCCTTTCTCTCTTGTATTTTTGCTGTGTGTAAGAATCCTTTCATGGCAGCCCTTTTTATTGAGTTTGGGATTATTACCATTTTGGGATCATCCATCACTGCAGGAGAAAATGTTTTGGCGTTTTTCTTTATAGTCCATCCATTATAAGAGATACTCATATGGTTAATGCGTTATGAAATGATTGTTCTACCATATATTATGAAATGATTTACTGCACATCCATTCCATAGATGGATAAAACAACATGCAACACAAGCAGACAATGAACTCTACTTTTCCGGTTTTTTTTTTTAATTAATTTATTTTAGAGCATGAACTTGAAGCAAATAGATGGCTCTTTTCCATGCTGGCTCTGATGATGACTTGCTTGGATGATAGTTTCTGAATCCTAAGTTTTGGGTCTCCACTTCCACGAGAAAATATGTTTGGAGATCTCTGTCGAGGACTCCTAGTCCTCGTTAAGTGTCTGCCTCAAGAAACCGATTAGAGCATCTCGCAGTATTTTTATAGTTCCTTAGCAGCTGCTTCACTCACCACCAGTTTCTTCTTAGCAACATCTCTCCTTTCTCTTCCCCAGTCCATAGAAGCCAAGGCCTCAGCTCAGGGCATTTACGAAGTTCATACCATGTGTTTCTGGATTGTTAGCCTGCTGGAGTCTTATTGCTCCTAATTCAGTCCCATCTATTACTCTTGCCTGATGATGATTGCTGCCCATCAATTGGGGATGATTCTAGGAGCGCTCTGCGCTGTGCAAGTCCTTTACAAATTCAACATGAATGATGCTGCCCCTAAACCCATCTCATTGAGATGATTGATAGCTCTCTGGGCTTCCCACTCCCATTTGAATCTAACAAAATAAAACCACGATGTCTACCAGATATTTTGTCCCTTGGTAAGAAGGTATCAATCACCTCCCCAAATGGTTTGAAGCATCTAGTCAATTCTTCTTTTTTGTTGTTGAAAGGAAGCTTGATAGGAGAGGGTGATCAGATCCTTATTTGGATGCCTTTCGAGTTCAAGAGCTCTCCTGCAGTCCACCTTCGTGGAATTGTTCTTCTTCTGATAGCACAATGCTTGATTTGTCCAATAGTTGACACATCTGGGCAAAAGAGTAACGGCCTCGGTGTAAGCATTGATGGTAGCTCCAAATTGATCTTTCTTGAAGGTGTTGCTGTCTTGATTCAGAAGTTTTGCTTGCTTGGCTGTGATTGGCACCACTGGTGCCATCTCCCTCCCTCCTTCCCTTTGAGATCTCAAAAAAGCAGAAGAAAATAAGAGGGATTTTATTTATATTTATATTTTCCAGTCACCTTAGATGTCTATGATTTTCTGAAAGTCAAATCTGACACCTTCCATCTATGTCGGCGCCAATAAATGCGTCATTCTCTTAGCAAAATGAAGCACTCACAATGTGTGTGGTGCGTGTTTTTTTTTTTTTGATTGGTTTGCATTCAAGATTTATCTATGTAGTGTTGTCCTTTTATTCCTGTCCTTTTTTTCGATGACAATTGCTGCTGCTAATTGGAAACCTCTTAATGGAAACTAATTGTAGAGAACCAAAAACTATAAATATAACTACACATCTTCATCGCATAAACCACCTTCACAACTATGCAGCCACATAGTTAATTATGGAATCTGCCAGCTGCAGGAAATTCCAGAAATTGAAATATTAGATTGCACAAAAGCCCAACTGATTGTACAAAATGACAAACAAACTGCTATAGTGGTACAAGGGTCTATTGACTGCAGATTCTTTTCCAATAGGCAATAGCCAACTGTATTCTCTCTGCAAATACCAATTGACTGTTGTTGGGGGGGGGGGGGGGTGTGTTACTGTGAAAATTTCCCAAAAATATCCTAAATAGTTGTTGCTGCTTCTAAAAATAATATCTGGACAGACCATCCCATTGCAAATAGGTTGTGGTTATTATTGATGACTATTCCGATATGCATAAATAGGAAGTTACCTTGTTGAAAGCTTCAATAAAGGTGCAAGAAAAAAAATAATATGGCTAAATATGTAGCTCTCATTGTTCAATTAAACTGTTGGACATGCGATCTGATTGGATCTCTGAGTCCCTCGGACCACTAATTTTTTCAGGCCTGTCTTTAGACCATGTATCTGATCTAGATTCTACCCATCTAGATCCCTGATGTACTCCTGATATCCAATCTGGATAGTTGGATGATCTTGATCTGATGTGTGGACTATGGACCCGACTTGGCTTGATTTGAGTTAGATATTCAATCTGAGGATATCTTATCCTCAATTAGTCAGCTTGTGGAGCCCATCTTGGACCCATCTGATGGCTATGTAGCCTATATGCATCTTGATATGAGGAATCCCTGATTAGAAAGTTGGATTGTATGTATGTTTATAGGACTCCCCTTGGCAAGGATCGAAGCATCCTTAGTTTCAATTCTCCATCAGCTTACCCTATTTCTTCTTCTTATATAGCCATGTGTCTTCCCTAATGCCTCTAGTGTCTTGTCAGTGGAAGGTTATGTTTTGCACTTGCTTATTGAAAAAAGAAAGAAAGGCTCTTAAAGGATTATAGGCTTTGAACTGCCTTTGTCGTAGAAATATATTGATTGCCTTTGTCATAGAAATATATTGATTGTTGGTGGTTGCTGCTTATGCTTTGTGATGTTGAATGTGTTAGGCATCTCCTCATCAATTGCTCCTATGTTTTTGGTCGCATGAGGATGGTATTCAGGTTAGTTTAATTTGGCTTGGTTGATGCTGATATTTAACAACTTTTTGAGGCCTAGAGACTGAGAGCCCATTTGGTTGAAAATGAAATGTTTTATGGAACCTTTGCTTTGTTGCGATCCTTTGGGCTATTTGGAAGGAAAGAAACAAACACACTTTCAACAATATTATTGAATTGTCTTCCTCTGTCATTTTTAGAGTTGAAAGTCTTGTTAGCTCCTTATGGGCAAAGTCTTCGGATTGCTTTTCTTCCGTTAGCTCTTGAGTTGGTCCCTTATGTAGTTTTATTGGTTGGTTCTTCTTTCTAATCCCTTCGGGCAGTTCTTCTAATAATGCATTACTTAAATTAAAAAAAGGAAGAAATAAAAACAAAAAGAAGTATTGTGTCTTCTTGTTAGCTGCCCCAAGTAATAGCTAATAGCTAATAACTTGTATGATCATCTTGGAAAAATAATATATAAAATTTTGAGATGATTATTATTATTATTTTTTACAGTGATGCAAACTATTGAGATGATTCAACCCATTTCATGTGATCCAAACCTTTGACATGCTTGGGCCCTTTAAGTGGATCAAATCCTTTTACATACTTAGTTCATTGGTCATCTACAGTTGGCTTGTTTTCAATGATCGAAACCTTTCATATTACTCGATTTGCACACTTTTAATAAAATTTCAGTTGTCTCTCTCTCTCTCTCTCTCTCAAAAAAAAAAAAAAAAAAAAAAAGAAGAAGAAAAAAGAAAAGAAAGAAAGAATGCAAATTGAAATGAGCCATAACCAAATTCTTTCGTTTGTTTTAAGTTTTAATTAGGAAAAAAAATACAAATGAAAACAAGAAAGAAGAACATAAAAATAAAATGAAAAAGAAGAAGAAGAAGAAGAAAAGTAAAATAAAAATAAAAACGAAGAAGTAAACAAAAGATGGTTCTTGAGCAAGAATTCCAAAGCAGGTGACTAAATAAATAATGCCCCAAACGTTTTCTTAGAATGACCTTCTATAAATCAATGAAACTCCCAATGGTGCTTGTGTTCGAGGCAAACTAATCTTCAAGCTAAGGGTCTTTTTTGTTTTATGATACTTTTGATCTTAGTAAGGTTTGACAATTTACACATGTAGGTAATTACACCCTAAGCACACAGTACCCAACTACACCAAATGTCGAATACCATTCACCTCCAATATAGAGAGGATAGTCAAATCCATACGCAAGGATGAACCTACCTAGTCTTTTCTTCTCATTTTGCTCAGATTTAAGGATTTGAAAGATGTGAGGTTTCACTTCCCAAAAACACAAATAAGGTATTAGCCATGTTGTAGAAAATTTAGAAGGGCAAGGAGTATAGAAGAGAGAAAAAAAAGACTTGAAAAAGGAACAAGAAGATTGAGCAATTTGGGGCAGGCTTATAGTCCAATGCCGTTACCATTGCTATTTTGTCTTTAGTATGAAGTGATCCTTTTGGAACCTACGACTATTGACCAAGGTGATACGAAGGAAGAAAAAAAAAAAAAAAAAAGAGAAAAAAAATGGGGAAAAAAAGAGAAAAAGTTGGAGCTTGCTCGCTATAATTTGGGGCAAGCGTATTCCCTATGTCGTTACCATCGCAGTTTTATGCCTTAGTGGGAAGTGAGCCTTTTGGATCTTCCTATTTTGCAAAGTGTGATAGAATAAAAAAAGGGGTGTAAAAATAAAGAAATAAAAAGAATGAAAATAAAAGTGCACCAGTATTAGAAGACCTTAAGTGTTTCCGGGAAAGTTTTTTAATCCTCACATCTAGAGAATACAGAAATCGTAACCTCAATTTCATTTTCATTGACGAAGGGGATGGGGTAAGGTCCCATGGTGTGGGTTTTCGATTCCGACTACGAAGTGAGGCAGTGATGCAGAGTGCGAGTGTGTGATGGAGATCATCCTCAGCTCTGATACCAGTGAAGTTGGAGGGCATTAGACAGCCGTTTGGCAACGAATCTCTAGCAGGAGGATTTTTCAACCAGATGGGTAATCTCTTAATCCTTGCCTGTCTTGTATTTTTGTTGTGCGTAAGAATCTTTTCATGGCAGCCCTTTTCATTGAGTTTGGGATTATTACCATTTTGGGATCATCCATCACAGTAGTAGAAAATGTTTCTAGCATTTTTCTTTATAGTCCATCCATTACAAGAGAGACTCAGATGGTTCTTGCGTTACAGGAAGATACCATATGGCCATATGTTCCTATAGATGTTTGTGTTTTACTCTTTGTTTTGTGGTGCTTTTGCTTTTGATTGGTTTGCAGTCAAGGTTTATTTGTGTAGCGCTGTCCTTTTTTTCGATGACCTCCTATCACAAGCAATGACAATTGCTGCTGCTAATTGGAAACCTCTTAATGGAAACTAATTGTAGAGAACCAAAAACTACAAATATAACTACACATCTTCTTTGCATAAATCACCTTCACAATTATGCAGCTACATAGTTAATTATGGAATCTGCCAGCTATAAGAAATTCCAGAAATAGAAATATTAGATTGCACAAAAGCCTATCTGACTGTATAAAATGACAAACAAACTGGCGCAGATGTACAAGGGTCTATTGACTGCAGATTCGTTTCCAATAGGCAATAGCCAACTGTAATCTATCCACAAATACCAATCTTTGTGAAAAATTCCCAAGAATATCCTAAATAGCTGCTGCAGCTTTTAAAAATAATATCTGGACAGACCATCCTGTTGTAAATAGGTTGTGCTTATTATTGATGACTATTCCGATATGCATAAATAGGAAGTTACCTTGCTGAAAGCTTTAGCAAAGGTGCAAGTAAAAAAATATGGCTAGATCTGTAGCTCTCATGGATCAATTAAAGTATTGGACATGCGATTTGATTGGACCTCTAAGTCCCTTAGACCACTAATTTTTTCCAGGTCTGTCTTTAGATCGTGGATCTGATCCATATTTTCAATCCCGCAAATATGGATCCTTGATGTGCTCCTGATATCCAATCTGGATGGTCGGATGATCTTGATCTAATGTATGGACTATGGACCCTGCTGGGCTTGATTTTAGTCAGATATTCAATCTGAGGATATCTGATCCTCAATTAGTCAGCTTGTAGAGCCCATCTAGGACCCATCTAATGGCTGTGTGGCCTATATGCATCTTGATAGGAGGAATCCCTGATTAGAAAGCTGGATTGTATTTATGTTTATAGGACTCCCCTTGGTAAGGACCGAAGCATCCTTGGTTTCAACCCTCCATCAACTTACCTCATTTCTTCTTCTTATATAGCCATGTGTCTTCCCTAATGCCTATAGTGTCTTGTCGGTGGAAGGTTATGTTTTGCACTAGCATAGAAGTATTGATGTCTTCTTGCTTATTGAAAATAGAAGAAAGGCTCTATAAAGGATTATAGGTTTTGCATGGCTTGTGGGACGAGATCATATCTAGATGATTAACTGCCTTTGTCGTAGAAATATGTTGATTGTTGGTGGTTGCTGCATATGCTTTTTGATGCTGAATGTGTTAGGCATCTCCTCATCAATTGCTCCTATGTTTTCGTTCGTATGAAGATGGTATTCCGGTTAGTTTAATGTGGCTTGGTTGATGCTGATATTCAACCACTTTTTGAGGCGTGGAGACTGAGAGTCCATTTGGTTGAAAATGAAATGTTTTATGGAACCTTTGCTTTGTTGCAATCCTTTGGGCTATTTGGAAGGAAAGAAACAAACACACTTTCAACAATATTATTGAATTGTCTTCCTCTGTCATTTTTTGAGTTGAAAGAATTGTTGACTCCTTCTGGGCAGAGGCTTTGGACTACTTTTCTTCCGTTAGCTCTTAAGTTGGTCCCTTATATGGTTTTATTGGTCAGTTCTTCTTTCTAATCCCTTCGGCCAGTTCTTTTAATAATGCATTACTTAAATTTAAAAAAGGAAGAAAGAAAAACAAAAAGAAGTATTGCGTCTTCTTGTTAGTTGTTCCAAGTAATCGCTAATAGCTAATAACTTGTATGATCATCTGAGATCATCTTGAAAAAATAATATATAAAATTTTGAGACGATTTTTATTATTATTTTTTGTAGTGATGCAAACTATTGAGATGATTCGACCCGTTTCATGTGATCCAAACCTTTGACATGCTTGGGCCATTTAAGTGGATCAAAACCTTTTACATACTTGGTTCATTGGTCCACACACCATCGACCTAGCTAGTGTGTTGATGTCACCAAGTTCAATGGGCCCCATTATGAGGTATGAGTTATATCCAAACCGTCCTTCCACTTGGCGAGCTCGTCGCAATGCTTGAAACAAAAAATAAGACATAATAAAAAATCAAGTAGTCCACACTCTAAAAAGTAGTGGGGATCGAACGTCTACCATCGAAACCCTTTTGTGGTCATAGAAATTTTGGATCAATATGATATTTGTTTTTCCTCTTCATCCAGATTTGTGTGACCTTATCAACATATTAGATGTAAAATAAACGTTATGGTGAGTCTTATGAATGTTTTGACGGTGAGAATCATTGTCCTCACTTCTATTTGCGGTGTGGTCCAATTGAGCTTTGGATATGACTCATTTTTGGGATCAAGATCTAAAATGATCTGGCAAAATGGATGAACAATGTGGATACGATAAATACATCATTGTGGGGCATAACTTTGATCGCCTTTGAACCATTCGTACAACTCGGAGCTTGACACGTACCCACACTAGCTAGGTTGGTGGTGTGTGGTACACTAGCCAATCCGCTTCCCTGATAAGAATGTTTGGGTAAATATGTAACCTCAAACATCTTCTTGTGATATAATGTATTAGGGAAATTATCGGATAAAAATCCCATAAAAACACACTTCTAACGGTTCATTTTTTAATTTCCTTTTCGTCAAAATCCTACAAAACCTCTCCCTCTCTCTGTTTTTTGTCCCCCTCTCTTGTGATTACAATCACGGCACCTCCTCTGTCTCGGATGTGGATTTCCTGCAAAAGCCTTTCCCAGGAAATTCCTGCGCTGGGATGCCAGGTGGGGCCCACAATGATGTTTGTTAGAAATCCACCCCATCCATCTGATTTGAGAGGTAATTTTAGCCTATACGACTGAAAGTAAGGTGGATCCAAAACTCAAGTGGGCCATACGAGAGTGAAAACTGGGGAAAGAGTTTTTCTACCGTTGAAACCTTCCTGGGCACCACCTTGATGTCTATATGCCATCCAAACCATTTATGAGGTCATTCCCACAGGGATGAAGTGAAAACATGAAAAATTTATCCTGATATGTAACTTTTGTGGCCATAAATTTTTTTTAGCGGTGGTCACTGAATCCCCACCATTTCCTCTCGTACAACCCACTTGAGTTTTGGATCCACCTTAGTTTTGATCGCATGTTCTAAAATGATCTTTCAAAATGGATGGACTGGGTGGATTTGTCACAAACATCTTGGTGCCCCCACCTAACATCCTTGCGTAGGAACTTCCTGCGAAAGGCTTTCAAAGGAAATCCACGTCCCTCCGTCTCTCCTCGCATTTCTTCTTGCTTCTTCTCCTCTTCTTCCTCTCCTCTCCCATCGAGAACGTTTCTAGGGTTTTTCTCTCCTCTTATCTCCATGCGAAGGGAAAGATGTCGTCCTCCTCTTCCTCCAAGATCTGCTTCAATCCCTACTGCAAAGAGGTGAAGTCAAAGCCTTCTACAAAGGGATGGTGTCTCTATGCCGGAAATTTCGCTGAGCTCTGTGATCAATGTGTGTAGTAGCCTCTCTATCTCTCGTGATTCTTTGTTTTTCTTTCGGAAGGGTGTTTTATTACTTCTTAGAAGGAAATTGAAGAGAGAGAGAGAGAGAGAGAGAGAGAGAGAGAGAGATCTGAAAAGAGGGTTTTCCGTCTGGTCTTAATCACGATGAAGATTTCGGCCCTGATTGAGATAATGGGAGGCGTCGAGGGTTTCGGCTCCCGATTCGATCGCGAGAGTCGATGGAGATTATGGTCCTGATTGAGATGATGACTGGCGACAAGGTTTCTGGCTCGCGAGAGTGGAGGGAGATTATGACCCTGATTGAGATGATGAGAGGCATCAAGGGTTTCAGCTCCCAATTTGATCGCAAGAGTGGATGGAGATTACAACCCTGATTGAGAAGATGAGAGGCGCTGAGGGTTCCGGTTCCCGATTCGATCGCGTGAGTAGATGAAGATTACAACCCTTATTCGATTGTGAGGGTTATGCTCCTTTGATTTGGGCGTGGGTTATGACCTTGCTCTGAGAGGTGGCAGCAGAACCCATTGTCAGATTCGATCACAATGGGTGGTGTAGACGATGAAGGGTTTTGGTTCTTTGATGGCGACAACACCCGGGGTTGGCGTGGGTTTTCGATTCCGACTACGGAGTGAGGCAGTGATGCAAAGTGCAAGTGTGTGATGGAGATCGTCCTCAACTCTGATACCAGTGAAGTTCGGAGTGCGTTAGACAACTGTTTGGCGAAGAATCTCTGGCAAGAGGATTTTTCATTCAGATGGGAAATCTCTTAATCCCTTTCTCTCCTGTATTTTTGTTGTGCGTAAGGATCCTTTCATGGCATCCCTTTTCATTGAGTTTGAGATTATTACCATTTTGGGATCATCCATCACTGTAGGAGAAAATGTTTCGGACGTTTTTCTTTATAGTCCATCCATTATAAGAGATAATCAGATGGTTAATGCGTTATAGGAAGATACCATATGGCCATATGTTCCAACAAATGTTTGTGTTTTACTCTTTGTTCTGTGGTTCTTTTGCTTTGATTGGTTTGCATTCAAGGTTTATCTGTGTAGTTCTGTCCTTTTTTTTTATGACCTCCTATCATAAGCAATGACAATTGTTGTTGCTAATTGGAAACCTCTTAATGGAAACTAATTGTAGAGAACTAAAAACTACAAATATATGCATAAACCACCTTCACAACTATGCGGCCACATAGTTAATTATGGAATCTGCCAGCTGCAGGAAATTCCAGAAATAGAAATATTAGATTGCACAACAGCCTAACTAATTGTATAAAATGACAAAATGCCGCAGAAGTACAGAAGTACAGGGGTCTATTAACTGCAGATTCTTTTCCAATAGGCAATAGCCAATTGTAATCTCTTCGCAAATACCAATTGACTGATGTTGGGGGATGTGTCGCTGTGAAAAATTCCCAAAAATATCCTAAATAGCTGCTGTTGCTTCTAAAAATAATATCTAGACAGACCATCCCGTTGCAAATAGGCTGTGGTTATTATTGATGACTATTTCGATATGCATAAATAGGATGTTACCTTGCTGAAAGCTTCAACAAAGGTGCAAGAAAAAAATAATATGGCTAGATCTGTAGCTCTCTTTGATCAATTAAACTGTTGGACATGCGATCTGATTGGATATCTGAGTCCCTCAGACCACTAATTTTTTCCAAGCCCATCTTTAGACCACATATCTAATCTAGATTCTACGTATCTAGATCCCTGATGTGCTCCTGATATCCAATCTGGATGGTTGGATGATCTTGATCTGATGTATGGACTATGGACCCGGCTTGGCTTGATTTGAGTCAGATATTCAATCTGAGGATATCATATCCTCAATTAGTCAGCTTGTGGAGACCCGTCTGATGGCTATGTGGCCTATATGCATCTTGATATGAGGAATCCCTTATTAGAAAGCTTGATTGTATGTATGTTTATAGGACTCCCCTTGGTAAGGACCGAAGCATCCTTGGTTTCAATCCTCCGTCAGCTTACCCCATTTGTTCTTCTTATATAGCCATGTGTCTTCCCTAATGCCTCTAGTGTCTTGTCAGTGGAAGGTTATGTTTTGCACTAGCATAGAAGTATTGATGTTTACTTGCTTATTGAAAAAAGAAAGAAAGGCTCTTAAAGGATTGTAGGCTTTGCATGGCTTGTGATCATATTTGGATGATTAATTGCCTTTGTCGTTGAAATATACTGATTGTTGGTGGTTGTTGCTTATGCGCCTTTGTCGTAGAAATATACTGATTGTTGGTGGTTGTTGCTTATGCTTTGTGATGTTGAATGTGTTAGGCAACTCCTCATCAATTGCTCCTATGTTTTTGGTCGTATGAGGATGGTATTCGGGTTAGTTTAATTTGGCTTGGTTGATGCTGAGATTCAACAACTTTTTGAGGCCAGGAGACTGAGAGCCCATTTGGTTGAAAATGAAATGTTTTATGGAACCTTTGCTTTGTTGCAATCCTTTGGGCTATTTGGAAGGAAAGAAACAAACACACTTTCAACAATATTATTGAATTGTCTTCCTCTGTCATTTTTAGAGTTGAAAGTCTTGTTAGCTCTTCATTCTTCGTTAGCTCTTGAGTTGGTCCCTTATGTAGTTTTATTGGTTGGTTCTTCTTTCTAATCCCTTCAGGCAGTTCTTTTAATAATGCATTACTTAAATTTTTTTTTTTTTAAAGGAAGAAAGAAAAACAAAAAGAAGTATTGCGTCTTCGTGTTAGCTGTTCCAAGTAATAGTTAATTGCTAGTAACTTGTATGATCATTTGAGATCATCTTGAAAAAATAATATATAAAATTTTTGAGATGATTATTATTATTATTTTTTACAGTGATGCAAACTATTGAGATGATTCAGCCCGTTTCATGTGATCTAAACCTTTGACATGCTTGGGCCATTTAAGTGGATCAAATCCTTTTACATACTTGGTTCATTGGTCATCTATAGTTGGCATGTTTTCAATGATCGAAACCTTTCATATTACTCGATTTGCACACTTTTAATAAAATTTCAGTTGTCTCTCTCTCTTAAAAAAAAAAAAAAAAAAAAAAACCGAAAGAAAGAAAGAATGCAAATTGAAATGAGCCATAACCAAATTCTTTCGTTTGTTTTAAGTTCTAATTAGGCAAAAAATACAAAATGAAAACAAGAAATAAGAAGAACATAAAAATAAAATGAAGAAGAAGAAAAGTAAAATAAAAATAAAAATGAAGAATGTAAACAAAAGATGGTTCTTGAGCAAGAATTCCAAAGCAGGTGACTAAATAAATAATGCCCCAAATGTTTTGTTAGAATGACCTTTTATAAATCAATGAAACTCCCAATGGTGCTTGTGTTCGAGGCAAACTAATCTTCAAGCTAAGGGTCTTTTCTGTTTTATGATACTTTTGATCTTAGCAAGGTTTGACAGTTTACACATGTAGCTAATTACACCCTAAGCACACAGTACACAACTACACCAAATGCTTAATATCATTCACCTCCGATATAGAGAGGATAATCAAATCCATACGCAAGGATGAGCCTACCTAATCTTTTCTTCTCATTTTGCTCAAATATAAGGATTTGAAAGATGTGAGGTTTCACTTCCCAAAAACACGAGTAAGGTATTAGCCATGTTGTAGAAAATTTAGAAGGGCAAGGAGTATAGAAGAGAAAAAAAAAAGGACTTGAAAAAGGAACAAGAAGATTGAGCAATCTGGGGCAGGCTTATAGTCCAATGCCGTTACCATTGCTATTTTGTCTTTAGTATGAAGTGAGCCTTTTAGAACCTTCGAATTTTGACCAGGGTGATAAGAAGGAAGAAAAAAAAGAGAAATAAAAAAGAACTTGAGAAAAATAGAGAAAAAGTTGGAGTTTGCTCGCCGTAATCTGGGGCAGGGGTATTCCTTATGTCGTTACCATTGCGGTTTTATGCCTTAGTGGGAAGTGAGCCTTTTGGATCTTCCTATATTGCAAAGTGTGATGGGGGTGTAAAAATAAACAAATAAAAAGAATGAAAATAAAAATGCACTAATATTAAAAGACCTTAAGTGTTTCCGGGAAAGTTTTTTAATCCTCACATCTAGAGAATACAGAAATCGTAACCTCAATTTCATTCTCATTGACGAAGGGGATGGGGTAAGGTCCCATGAGTGTGCACACGACTTCCTTTCTATTGGACTATTTCTAATAGGCAAAATCACACACTACTTTACACAAGGGTAATTTAGCCGCAGAATCAAAGTTATAACTGTCTCTCCCTAATTAGGATTAAGACAAATAAGAATGGTAAGGCTCTAACTTGAAAATGAAGCTAGACTCGAATAGGACACCACGTGGATTAGGAAGTTACTAAAAAAAAGTTTTTCTCATTGAAAAATTTGGGGCATCAATTAAAATAGTCAAATTTTACGCATCATCTACAAAAGGATTCCGCACTAGAATCACTGGGAATTATGAAGAATTAAGAAATAAATTGATAAGAAAATATTAGTAAAAGACGATTAATAAAATCAATATATCAAAGCCTTTGATCCTTATATTCCAATCTAAACTTCTATAATCAATATAACCATGTAAGTTTCTTAAGTTTTAAAGCATCATTGCCTTCTATAAAAAATTGCTTACTCCAATAATCATCGTAGAATGTCAAAACAAAGAAGAAAATGCTGAATGCCCAAATTTCAAAAAGAATTCATTGGATTTTTCCTATATAAAAAAAGAAGAAGAAAAAAAACACAAACTTTAAACGCGAAAAGAATTTAAAAAGAGATGAAAAAAATGATAAAGGGATCGGTATTCAAAGAAAATTTATAATATGGGCCTAAGTTATTGAGAATGACGAAGAAAATCAGTAATATGGGCCTAAGTTATTGAGAATAACGAAGTGATTGATGAGCAAATGATTTACTCTCCCCACAAGCTGCATATTCAAATAAGAGCATCACATTCGCTACTTTGCCCCTCTTGTTTAGTGCCCCATGTAAAAGATTCTTTTTAATCTCTTTTAGATTTGTTTAGAGCTAAAATTGTTGAAAGGAAAGGCAAACTTCTTTTGCTGGAAGGCTTATTCTTGTCAAGCTTGTTCTTGCTAGCATTACCATTTATAATTTCATTGTCATCCGTATTTCGGCATTAATTATCAATGCCATGGAGAAAATTGTGAGAAATCTCTTATGGCCAGCATACGAACTCAAAAGCAAAGCAAGCCTTGTGAATTGGGATATAAGGTTGGCTGCCAAAATTGGTCTAAACATGGCAAGTAGTCTTTTAGGTTTTCCTCTTTTCCTTTTCTAGTCATTCTTAGTTCCTTAGTCCAGCCTTAAATCTATTATCTTCTCTATCCTTTTTCCCCTTGTCTAACAGAGGATGTTCAAATGTTTGAAGGTTCTTCTCTAACATAATTGATTTCCTACTATTTGTAAATCTAAGAAGGCCCAAGTTATAATGATGAAAAGTGTCATTGGAGATTATGTTGGTTGTCTATCTGGCATACGTTCGTTAGATAAATGGTAGGTGCAATAAGGTGGATTCATTTAGCAGTCATGTGAGCAAATTCCTTAGCTTTTAGGTAAGCCTTATGCAGCATTTGAAGAAGTATTGTCTGTTCCGCATTCTTTAGGTAAATGGTAGGTGCAATAAGGTGGATTCATTCATCAGTCTGATGAGGTGGCATTGGTGGCCGTGGTCCTTGGCAAGGATAACTGGGTGGTTGATATCCACGGTGAGGACCATGATCATATTTATAGATACGTTCTTCCTTGGCTTGAGTGCTGACTTGAGGGAGATGCTTAGCCTTCTTCAAATCTCCTTTAACACCTGGCCATTCTCTTGTACCTCCGTTGATCCGCATATGGGGGGTTGTCCCTTTTACCACCATCCTTCATCACGGATGCCTGTCCATCCAGCTGATCCATGCAGCCCAGCGTGAAATCTATGTTTTCCATGAATTGTTGCAGTGTCCTCATTACATCATTTCAACTATCACTTGCCACCTTAAGACTAAAAGAAGCTGAGCTTCTAGTGGGCTTGAATTGGTAAAATATGGATTTAAGAGGGACTGTGCAAGGACAGTGTAGGGACACAAATAAAGGGCTGCTTTATGGTTTGATTTAGGACAGTTTAAGGCTGGATTTTGGAACAAATTGTGTAGCACTGGGTGGCTGTTCATGGACTTGTTTGGGGTGGATTACAGGGTCTCGGTAGACAGGTTTGCAGGCATAATCCGTTGGACAGATTGTGGTTTGCTATGGGATAGCCGTTGGACTGAAGTTTTAGGCTGTTAATGGTTTGTTTGGGCAGCAATTGGGTTGTGATTTGGGCTGGATTCTGGAATTATGCTTCTAGTTTGATTTCCTCTCTATGGTTACATCACTCCATTATTAAGATAATGGTCTATTTCATTACACTTGATGAAATGAATTGAAACCTCAAATCCACTAGCTAAGCATGATATCTTGTCCATGATGTTCATTAACATCCATTGACCTAATCTTTTCTTCTTCAACAATAATTCAGTAACCAGTGAATCACCCAAGGATGCTCCATTAACTCACCACAAAAATAGTTAGTCCTTTCAGGACTGGTTGAATCTATGCTTGATTCCTAAATACCTATGGGGTTGCAAGTTGTTATTGTAAACAGAGGGATGGATTCACCCAGTGTTAATACTTTTAGAATAATTTTTTTGCACTTACTTTTAGATGCTCAAAGATGCTATGGTCCAGTTATTTTATACTGCCTTGTTTGAGAATACTTGTTTCTAATCACTTTCAATCAAGGCCTGCTTGTACCAATTTTCTGTTGACCTGAATTGCTGAGCTCTCAAGGCGTGAAAGGTGTGCAATGTTCTTTTTTTAAATTACCTTTTAGGCGTCTGTTTAATTGATGAGTTCTGCTTTGGACACATTGGATCTGTCAATGGGCCTAATGTAAATACATGGGCATGCAAAATTGGAAATTGACTTTTCTATTGCCTTAATATTATGAATGACATGGGAAAGGCTATGTTGTGGTACCTATACGTGTCAAATTTTAAACTAATATTTTTTTTGTTATTGACTTACAGTTACTATATATTATTTCAACTTATGCGATTGAATCCCCACTATCTGCTCCAAATTCCCGCTCTAGGACTGCAGCTCCCAAGCTCGTCCTCCTTGCTTTCTATGATGAAGAACATGTTTTTACTTTCTAGCAGGATATTGCCCTTTTGTCCATTCTCCTTTTTCATCTCCCTCATTATTCCCTTGTTCCAATTCTTGTTGCTAAGGAGGTTGTTGTTCTTCTTTGCTTCTTATGATGAAGATCATCATGAATTTTGGTGAGTGGGGCTTGGGCTCAAATCTTAATGGCCATTATGACTTGGGCCTTCTAAATTTTCACAGGCTGGGCATGAACTGATCATCCGAATGGGAGACCATGAGTGCTTCCATTACTGTTCAGTTCAGGCCATCAGATTGTAAATCTGGCCCAAGTCAGGCACGACCAACAGTTCCAACTACAGACAATAATTGTATGACAGTCCCAGGTTGCATATCTTGACCATCTATATGTCTAGAGTGCATATCTGGCTACATCGAGGGCAACTACATATAGTGGTTATCCAATTGTCCCAAAGGGAATATTCAGACCATCCAGCCGTCCAGAGTGCATTTATGTAATGGTCCATAATCACCGGATCGATTCTTGTCAGGTTCGGGTCTAGTTTTGTAGATGACACAAGCCTTATATATGCATGGGCTTAGCAAAGCTCTTGGAGAACGTTGTTTATGACGATGTCAACAGGTTAGATTCAAGTCGATACGACCCATACGTGAACATAACGAACTGGATTCTTGCAGAAATCAGATCTAGTTTTGAAGACCTGGGCCCAGATCCAATCAATTTTACGTACCCGTTAGGCCTTTGCATCCAGAGAACATGAGGGTGGATCAGTAAAAACTATTGTTTATGAGTGCACTAGGAGCTGTTGGAGCTGTCAGTGAGGGAAACTCCATTTTTGTGTAATTGGCTGGCTCAGGTCCATCCCTTCAAGAAGCTGAATATTTATCAGTTGCAACCTTTAGGTGTTTGTTGCTAATACAGATGTATTGAAGCATCCTCTTGCTAAACCATGGGAGTCAGTTTGCTTCCCATGGTTCAGCAGAGTGGCTGCTATTCGCATATTGTTGCTGCATGTATTTCGTTTGGAAAGAACATACTGCCACGAGCTGCAGCTCTTCTAGATGTTTCCCCAGTTACCAATGTCATCAGAATTTCGGGACCTCAGTTGTTTGTTAAGTTCTCTTGGATGCATCTTTCTCATTGAATGGATATATATATATATATATATATATATATATATATATATATATATATATATATATAGTTTTTAAATACTCAGTGAATGTGTTAGTTTTCTATCACTCTTGTTATGGATGGTACTGACATGTAAATGCTGGATAGGTACTGACATTGTTATTTATTGTTTGATGTCCATTTTCTATCAACGCTATTTCTTTTTCTTTTCTTTTCTTTTCTTTTTTTTTAATTATTTGTGAATATGACTACTTCATAGGGATTGAAGCGGTGAACAGTTGCCCGGAGATCAGGATCCGTCATTGATTGGATATGGGAAATATGTAGTGTGTTAGGAATTAATTTTATGCATATTATATGTGGTGCCAATGAGGTTGAGTTCACTCTGATTGAAAAGCAGAATATGTAGTTATTTTCTTTGTTCCAGGCACAATGCAGTTCTATTTGCTATTTTACAAAATTTACCTTTTAACAAAAGAAAAAAGGATGTTATCTGCACAATTAGGTAGAGAAAAGGCATGCAATAGAAGGATGTCATTGTTAGCCCTTACATACAAGGCTTGTGGTTTTCCTGCTTCATAGTCCACTTTCAGTTGCAAGATCCTTCTAACCAGGTTATGCTCCTGCTTCGAAGCACTCTCTGGACTTGTGCTTCTGCTTTTAGTTTTCTAGCTGTTTTCTAACTTGCTAAAATCTTGAAAGAGATGCTTCCTGCTCTTGCACCCGAACTTGTTGTCACTCCGTCCCATGCTTCGTTGATGTATGTGTTTTATCTACAATTTCCATTCATTTTGGTCAAATCATTTTAGTGCATGAGCCCAAAAATGAGGCAGATCCAAAACTTTTGTCGTCCCCAATTATTTTTCAATGTTAGGTGTTCAATCTCCACTGTTTTCTGTGGTGTGGTTCACTTGAACTTTGGATCTGCCTCATATTTGGGCTCATGCCCTAAAATGATCTTTAAAAAAATGAATGGACGACATGGATATAACACATACATCATGGTGGGGCCACCTATTACGAGGTTTTTGTTTTGCCCGATTTTAGAGGTGAAATTCCGACTCTATTGCAAACAGTGAGAACTTGTTATAATTATAATTTTACCACCATTTACATGCATTTATACAAAACCAAAAAGGCCCTGTGTGTGCTTTCCTGGTAAGTGGGTTGGGGGGTTTGTGTTTTTGTAGTTGGTTTTGTGTGTCCTGCAGAGTTTCCTGTGTAACCATGCTGTTTCTGTTTCTGTATCTTTTTTTCTTTTTCTTTTTTCTTTTTCCTTTCCCTTACTGAGTTTACCATTCATCAGGAGAGAGAGAGAGAGAGAGAGAGAGAGAGAGAGAGAGAGAGAGAGGGTAAGCAATGATCATTGCAGAATTGAAAACATGGCTTCTCCTAAGCTTGTGTTTGTTTGCATCAAATGTCATGAAATTCTGCACCAAATTAGACTGGTTAGTCATTGAATATAATGAGATTTCTGATTTGGTGCAACCAAACACACCTTAAACAATGGTCACTACATAATGGAAATTTTTATGTCCGCCATAAAATGTTATAAAATAGAATGGACATTTCAGGCACTTCTTTCTGCTATTGTTTTAGTCTTTGAACTACTCATCATGACGGTTGTTGCTGGTACCTCTTAGTCCAGATCCTTATACGAGGCCTAGTTGAAAGCAACTAGTCCTCAAAATGCAATGAACATATTTTTGACTTTTACATGACTATGACATTCTAGTATTCCTTCTTCTCTTTAGATTTCTTAATTTTATTTTTAGAAGATGTTTTCAGCTTTAAAGCTTTCAAAAGAAGAAGAAGATGTTTTCATCTTTACATTTATGAGGTAGCTCCCGATGATGTTGATTTTTTGTGGCCACATGGAAGTCACATTTATGGGGTGTGCTCATTGTTCTTTAAATATCTATACTGAGACCGACGGTTGTGGGTAGCAGGTTTGTTCTTTATTTCTCTAGTTGGTAAGCCTTTTGAATTAGATGTCTGTGTTGGGGCATGAGGAATAACATTATTGAGTATTTCATGACTCCTATTCTTTTTATGCAAACCATTTGGTTGTTTGATTTGAAGTCCAGCAAACCATTTGTTTAATTGGGGTTGGGCCCACATCTCCAATGGGGGTTATTCATGCGTGACCTTGAGGTTGTGGGTTCAATTCCAACTTACCTACTTATAAGTTATAACAAAAAGGTCAATATTTATGAAATACTTCTACACATGGATTCATTGATGCACATTGCTGCAAATTAGGCCTTGTTTTATTTTCTTGTAGCATTATTCATCTAGGAAAGAGGTTTATAGTAAGCTCAGGTTTTCAAGTATGGTTAACTTTTCACTTTGTACAAGTAGGATCCATAGGTTTAGTGGTCCAAACGTATGCCTGGATCCACTTTGCAATGGCCCATGCAGCAAACCCCCCCCCCCCCCCCCCCATATGGGAAAATCCTAACCCTTTAATATGTGTCCAGCACATGCTGTTGAGAAAATAAGTGCAGCATGTGCTTAACTTATTTCTTGGTATTCTTTTTTAAATTATAAATATGCATCCTTATTTCAGGATGCCTTTGCTTTTGAGAGATGAAAAGCGAAAATGCTTGACTTCTCTATTGCATATGGGAAAACTCCTGTTCGGTTGGCCCGTGATTGGAAGGTATGCACACTGTTATAAATTGTTGTAATGGGAGTAGATGAACATCTGACTGCCTGTGGCCCGATTCTATATATATAGTTTTTTTTTAACCTAAAAATGCTGGTTTGAGTTAGGATAGCCACTTTCAGGTCATCAACTGTTTGTCAAAGCAATTAGTTACAGTTCTTGTTGTTTTTCACTTTTCTTTTTCTTTTTCTTTTTATTTTCCAGTGGTGCTACCAAAGAGCATGAAGGCAACCGGGGATGAAATAATTAACGAAGGTAAGGAAACCACTTCACTTTTGAACTTTGGTTGCTATTTATTTTCCTTGTAGAAATTGTACCTTGCATTAGGAAGGAACATGCAGGATTGGCCTATGGGTTTGAGTCCCAACCTGAATGGGTTGGACTTGGGCCTAATATAGACCCATTGACAAGCCTAGCTCTAATTTGCCTGCATGTTAACAGACCTAACCTTCTTTTGAGGTTGGTTCAAGCCAAACTAATTGGGTAGTGGGTTGGGTTTGAGCTAGAAATTTGTCCATTTAAATAATGGGTTAGGCTGGGGTTGAACCTACCTAATGGATCAAGCTACATGACCCTACATAGGTTACTAATGGGTTGAGCCAAATGACCTAGCTTGACTCCCTAAAACCCAAAACGAAAATAAAGATCAAAAGTATGGATAAATTTATTGTCCTGACCTAAACTCAACATGATTTCTTTGGTCCAATTGATTGAACCTGAGCTCATTTAAATTGGGACAGGTTCATAGGGTACCCACGGCTTCGGGTACCCATTGGCAGGTCGGATTTGGATAAGAGGCCAGTATCGAGTATCAACCCATTAAATTAGTGGGTCAGCTACTTTTGATTTCGACCTAACCTAAACCGGCCCAAATTTTAATGGGACAGGTTTAGAAATTTGTTAGTTTAAATAATGGGTTAGGCTTGGGTTGAGCCCTACCTACCCACAAGGTTATTAATGGGTTGAGCTAGATGAGCCAGCTTGACTCGACCCAAAACCCAAAACAAAATAAAGAAGAAAAGTATGGATGAATTTATTGTCTGGACCCAACTCAAGCTGACTTCTTCGGTCCAATTAATTGAACTTGAGCTCATTAAAATTGGCTTGGGTTTATGGGTCAGGTTCATCCAGTACCCACGGTTTCGAGTACCCATTGGCATCCCTATCGACTTTAATGCGACCCATGTGATAAACAGGTCGAATTTGGACCCATTAAGTTAGTGGGTCAACTCCTTTTGATTTCAATCTAACCTAAACTGGCCCAAATTTTAACGGTTTAGGGCTAGATCCAAAATTGGGCCTAGACCAAAGATATCGAGAGTTTTTGTAGTTTTGCATCCACCACTCATAGCGGGGTCCACACTATTACCACTTTAGATTTGTGAACAATGGGCCACAACAGCTCCCAAGCTTGTCCTCGCTTTTTATGATGAAGAACACGTTTTTTACTTTCTAGCAGGATACTGCCCTTTTGTCCATTCTCCTTTTTCATCTCCCTCATTATTCCCTTGTTCCAATTCCTGTTGCTAAGGAGGTTGCTGTTCCTCTTTGCTGTTTATGATGAAGATCATCATGAATTTTGGTGAGTGGGGCTTGGGCTCAAATCTTTATGACTTGGGCCTTCTAAATTTTCACAGGCTGGGCATGAACTGATCATCCGAATGGGAGACCATGAGTGCTTCCATTACTGTTCAATTAAAGTTCAGGCCATCAGATTGTAAATCTGGCCCAAGTCAGGCACAACCAACAGTTCCTTGTGGTTTTCCTTCTTCATAGTCCACTTTCAGTTGCAAGATCCTTCTAACCAAGTGACGCTCCTGCTTCGAAGCACTCTCTAGACTCGTGGTTCTGCTTTTAGCTTTCTAGCTGTTTTTTAACTTGCTAAAATCTTGCTCTTGCACCCGAACTTACCTACTTATAACAACAAAATCAGTATTTATGAAATACTTCTACACATGGATTCATTGATGCACATTGCTGCAAATTAGGCCTTGTTTTATTTTCTTGTAGCATTATTCATCTAGGAAAGAGGCTTATAGTAAGCTCAGGTTTTCAAGTATGGTTAAGTTTTCACTTTGTACAAGTGGGATCCCTAGGTTTAGTGATCCAAACGTATGCCTGGATCCACTTTGCTATGGCCCATGCAGCAAAAATCCCTCCATATGGGAAAATTCTAACCCTTCAATATGTGTCCAGCACGTGCTGTTGAGAAAATAAGTGCAGCACGTGCTTAACTTATTTCTTGGTAATGTTTTCTTCTTTTTAAAAATAAAAAATAAAAAATTTATATATATGCGTGCTTATTTCAGGATGCCTTTGCTTTTGAGAGATGAAAAGAGAAAATGCTCAACTTCTCTATTGCATATGGGAAAACTCCTATTGGGCCAGCCCATGATTGGAAGGTATACACACTGTTATAAATTCTTGTAATGGGAGTAGACGAACATCTGATTGCCTGTGGCTTGATTTATATATATATATATATATATATATATATATATATATATATCTGAAAATGAATGCTGGTTTTATGCAGCATAGCCACTTTCAGGTCATCAACTGTTTGTCAAAGCAATTAGTTACAATTCCTGTGGTTTTTTTTTTCTTTTTATTTTCCAGTGGCGCTACCAAAGAGCATGAAGGCAACGGGGTATGAAATAATTAATGAAGGTAAGGAAACCACTTCGCTTTTGAACTTGAGCCTAATATAGACCCATTGACAGGCCTAGCTCTAATTTGCCTGTATGTTAACAGACCTAATCTACTTTTGAGGTGGGTTCAAGCCAAACTAATTGGGTAGTAGGTTGGGTTGGAGCTAGAAAATTGTCCATTTAAAAATAATGGGTTAGGCTGGGGTTGAACCTACCTAATGGATCGAGCCAGATGACCCTACATAGGTTACTAATGGGTTGAACCAGATGACTTATCTTGACTCCCTAAAACCCAAAACAAAATAAAGATCTAAAGTATGGATAAATTTATTGTCTGGACCCAAAGTCAACATGATTTCTTTGGTCCAACTGATTGAACCTGAGCTCATTAAAATTGGGACAGGTCCATAGGGTACCCACGGCTTCGGGTACCCATTGGCAGGTCGGATTTGGATAAGAGGCCAGTATCAACCCATTAAAGTAGTGGGTTGGCTACTTTTGATTTCGTCCTAACCTAAACCGGCCCGAATTTTAATGAGCTAGGTTTAGAAATTTGTCTGTTTAAATAATGGGTTAGGCTTGGGTTGAGCCCTACCTACCTACAAGGTTATTAATGGGTTGAGTTAGATGAGCCAGCTTGACTCGAACTATAACCCAAAACAAAATAAAGAAGAAAAGTATGGATAAATTTATTGTTTGGACCCAACTCAAGTTGATTTCTTGGGTCCAATTAATTGAACTTGAGCTTATTAAAATTGGGTAGGGTGCATGGGTCGGGTGTGGTTACCCATTGGCATCCTTATTGACTTTAATGCGACCCGTGTGATAAATAGGTCGAATTTGGATAGGAGGCCAGTTAAATAGGTCGAATTTGGATAGGAGGCCAGTGTTGACCCATTAAATTAGTGGGGTCAACTCCTTTTGATTTCAACCTAACCTAAACTGGCCCGAATTTGGATAGGAGGCCAGTATCGACCCATTAAATTGAGAGTTTTTGTAGTTTTGCATCCACCACTCATAGCGGGGTCCACGCTACTACCACTTTAGATTTGTGAACAATGGGCCCCCACTTTGTACAAACAAAAATCCTAAGCACTATTGTACAATCTGTTGGCCCATCCATATGAGTGTACCTTACTTGGATTTTACAAGGCATGTACCTGCCTTCGATTAGGGTTGTCAATGGGCTGGGCTCAGGCCAGACACATTTAAATTTTTGAATAAGCCCAACCATTGGGCACAGTTGAAAATCTGGCTGAAGCCAATCCAGGCCCAGCCCATTGACAATGTTATGTTCGATCATCGATGTACTAGTGGACCCCACATGAGAAAAGCGAATCTTAAATTTTCTGCTGATATATCTTTTACAATTTTTATTTTTTGTTTTTATAGAAAAAAGACTTTACCTTACCGTGATTTTTCACATAACCTACCTTGAGGTTCCGTTAAATCCCACATTAGGCCCAGGGACGAAAAATCAGTTTGACATGTGATACAAGTAAGCTACACCAAAGAAAACCATTGAGAGAGACATCCACCCTTGATTTTTAGAGGACCAAAAGTCAAACGTATACTAAATTCAAATGGGCAACAACAAGGGAAACGAGTTGGAGGGTGGGCGTAGTAGCCCTGGCCACACCAAGGGAAACGAGGAAATGATTTGGAGGGTGGGTGTAGCCTTGAGACATTTGGACATTGTTTTCAATCATGTAGTCTACCTGAATCATAGATGGGGCTGATTTTTGGGCCCTGGGCCTGAGGTGGTTAGGATGGATTTCAATATCATCACAGTGGGACCCACCCTACCTTCCAATGATAATTACTTAAATTAATTAATGGGATAGCTTATTAAAAAACCTTTATAAAAAAAAAAAAAATTGTATTATTTTGTAAAATTCCCTTCCTTATTTTAAATGAAGCTCATGTGGTATATAATATGGGCCTGGCTCGCCTATGGCCACACTTGAGCCATGGTATGAGGCTCGAGGGTTGGGCTCAGGCTTAAAATGCAAGCCCAATTTCAGTCTGGTGGGCTTGGACCGTGTATAGCTCTGCTAGAATGTGGCTAACCGGCTTATGACTGTTAGAAGGGTAATTCTGTAATACAACAACTTAGGGCCTGCTTCCAAATTGGCCAGCGATGGATAATGTGTTGGTGCCAAGTGGCCCGCACCATGGTGTTTTTGTTAAATCCACCATAACCACCATACGTGTCATCCTATTTTAGGTCCAGGAACCAAAATCAGCTCCATCCATTATTCAGGTAGACTATATACTTTACGATGAGAAACTATTTCTCTTGGTACGGCCCACCTAAATTACATATGAGCTTGAATATTGGGCCCACATTCTAAGTTTTGGTGTGGCATCTAATGGTTAGAGTGGATTATATAATCATCATGGTGAGCCCTGTAAAAATCAAGGGTGGACCTTCTCTCCCAAGTCTTTCTTTCCATTGGTGTGCCTCCTTCATTAGAAGTTAGCCCAGTGTTTTGGCTCTATATGAGATTACACATCTAATGGTGGGAGTGGATCTTACAAATACATCATGGTGGGCCCTTTCAAAATCATAGGTCCACCTCGGTAAAAAATTTCTTTTTGAAGGTATGAGTTTAAATAATTGGACCACAGGTTATGGTCCACCTAATGGGTAACTTGTAATTTATTAAGCCAATGAGACCTCCAAGCTGTAAGCAAAAATTTTCATGAAAATCATCCATAGTGGCCACACTTTTATTTTGTTATTTATCAATGGCTATAAACTGTTTTTTATAATATGGGTCACTTGATGAGTGGATGGCCACTTTTATTTTGTTATTTATTAATAGCTATAAACTGTTTTCTATAGTATGAGTCACTTGATGAGTGGATAGGATGATGTTTGCACTGGGTGATCCTCATGGTTGGGCCAACCTATTTATTAGGAAGATTGGATTTCACAAGCACTTAATAGGGAGGAAGTTATCTACTAGGTGTACCTTAAACTGTGGTCCAACCGGAAAACGATGGATGCCCCCACCCTTGATTTCTTAAGGTCCCACCATGATGTGTATGTGGAATCTGCTCCGACCATTCAATGTGCAATCAACGTGGTTAAAAAAAAATAAAATCTACCTTGATTTTTTTTTTTACTGGCGCCTACCTTGAAGTCCATTCTAGATCCACTCCACTCCATTTAAATAAAACATGTAAGCCCAGAAAAAAAAAATAATATCAGTTTGACATGCGATTCAGGTAGGCCACCAAAAAGAAAATTGTTGGGAGGATGCACTGTGATGACTATATGATGTCCACTCCAATCACTAGACTCCACCAAAATTTAGGCCTAGGGCCCAAAAGTCAAATCTATATATGATTCAAATGGGCCGCACCAATGGAAACGATTTGGAGGGTGGGAACACTTAAATCATAGATGGGGCTGATTTTTGGGCCCTGGCTGTGGGGTTAGGCATTTAGTGGTGGTTGGGATGGATTTCACATAAACATCACGGTGGGCCCAGCCTAACCTCATATGATAATTACTTAAATTAAGTAATGGGCAGCTTATTAAAACCTTTTTAAAAAAGTACCTATTAATGAATTATTTTGTAAAATTCTCTTTCCTTTTCTAATTGAAGTTTGTTCGGAATATAACGGTGGGGGCACAGCTCGACCTCATGGGAAGTTCCCATGAGGTTGACCTCATAGTACCATTTCCCAAGTCTAGCTAGAGGCAAGCTAGGCCCAGAAGGCCAGCAGGCGAGCCCATTTGAGTTCTGGATGTGGCTGAAACATGGTCTGACCCCTAATCCAAGTGGGACACACATAGGATGGGCTGGATTTGTGAACCACATCTTGGTGGGCCCAACAAATGATTATGAATGTTTTAATGGGAGGGTAACCACTTCAACTTTTGTATGTGGATTAACCTGATTTTTAAGCCGAGGCCCACCATGGAATGGTGCATCTGACTGATGGGGTAGATGTTCGACACGCATCATGGTAGGCCCACACAGCTCGACCTCACGATAAGCTCCCATGAGGTCGAGCTGTGTGGGCCCCACTGTGATGCGTGTCGACCATCAACACCATGCATTTGATGGGTCCCCTCTAAATTATGGGCTATCCCAAAAATCAGCCGTATACGGAACTCAGGTGGGCCATACCATCTAAAATCATGTGAAGACATGCCAAAAACATATAAAAGCACTTGGTGGGGCCCACCTGAGTTTTGAATGCTGCTAAAACTTGGTCTGAACCCTCATCCAAGTGGGACACACATAATGGATGGGCTGGATTTGTAAACCACATCTCAGTGGGCCCAAAAAATGATTATGAATGTTTTAATGGTGTACGGCCCCTCCCCACTTCTGTATGTGGTGTGGCCCACACAAGTCACGGATTGACTTGATTTTTGAGACCTAGACCCACGATGGAATGGTGCATCTGACTGGTGGGGTAGATGTTCGAAACACATCACGGTGGGGCCCACACAACTCGACCTCATGGGACAATCTTGTGAGGTCGAGCGCATAGTACCTTTTCCCTACACACACACACACACACACTTATTATAGGATGCATTTGCTTTTGAGAGATGACAAGCGAAAATGATCTACTTCTCTATTGCACATGGGAAAACTCCTCTTGAGCTAGCCCGTGATTGGAAGGTATGCATACTGTTGTAAATTATTTTATGTAGGTTTTATTTATTTATTTATTTATTTATTTATTTTTACGTGAAAATGAATGCTAGTTTGATGCAGCATAGCTACTTTCAGGTCATCAACTTTTTGTCAAAGCAATTAGTTACAGTTCCTGTTCTTTTTTTACTTTTCTTTTTATTTTCTAGAGGCGCTGCCAAAGAGCATGAATGCTATGGGGGTATGAAATAATTAACGAAGGTAAGCAAACCACTTCACTTTTGAACTTTGGCTGCAGGCTTGAGTCCCAACCTGAATGGGTAGGACTTAGGCCGCTCTAATTTAAAATGGGTTAGCCTTAGGCCTAGGTCAAGTTGGCCCGCATGTTAACAGACCCAGCTTGCTTTTGAGGTGGGTTCAAGCCAAACTAATTGGCTAGTGAGTTGGGTTCAAGTTAGAAATTTGGCCATTTAAATAATGGGTTAGGCTGGGGTTGAACCCTACCTACATAGGTTATTAATGGGTTGAGTTAGATGAGCCAACTTGACTCGACCCAAAACCCAAAACAAAATAAAGAAGAAATGGATAAATTTATTTTCTGGACCCAACTAAACCTGATTTCTTGGGTCCAATTAATTGAAATTGAGCTCATTAAAATTGGGTTAGATTCATGGGTCGGGTTCATTGGGTACCAATTGGCATACCTATCGACTTTAACGCGACCTATTTGATAAACAGGTCAAATTTGGATAGGAGGCCAATATCGACCCATTAAATTAGTGGGTTGACTAACTCCTTTTGATTCCAACCTAACGTAAATAGCCCAAATTTTAATGGGTCAGGGCTAGGTCCAAAATTCCAAGTGGAATTTTAAGTGGGTCAGGTATGAAGACCGAACCTAACCCAATCCATCCCATTTGCTACCCTACTTGTTGGGCTTTTGGGCCGGGCTTAGGCTTAAAATTCAAGCCCGTTTTTCAATCAGGCCTAATTTGGACAATGTTACCTTGAGCCTATTGATTAGGAATTGGAAGGGCAATTTGTAATATTATATATGTATATATATATATATCATGGAAATTGGACCGTGGACCAAAGATATTGAGAGTTTCTGGGGGAGCTTTGCATCCACCAATAACAATGGGTCCACATTACTACCACTTTAGATTTGTGAACAATGGGCCACACTTTGTACAAACTGAAATCCTAAGCACTATTGTACAATCTCTTGGCCCATCCATATGAGTGTACCTTATTTGGATTTTACAAGGCATGTGCCTGCCTTCGATTAAGGTTGTCAATGGGCTAGGCTCAGGCCAGGCACATCTAAAATTTTGCATAAGCCCAACCATCAGGCACAGTTGAAAATCTGGCTGAAGCCAATCCAGGCCCAACCTGCTGACAATGCATCAATGTACTAGTGGACCCTACATGAGAAAACCCCAAAGAAGGCCTTACGAGGATTAGGTGGTGTTGCCCACCCACCCCGACAATGATGGTGTGGTGATGTGTTCTTCATTTTTGGGACCATGCCCTAAAAGGAGTTGGAAAAACTGATGGACGGCATGGATATACAACACATGCATCAAAATGGGCCCCACAACGAACCACACATCACCACACCATTGCTGGGGTGGGTCCAAAAAAGGCATACCGTTTCCTTTTGAAAATTTTACAAAATACTACCTCATTTACATCCTTGTTTTTCATAAAGGCTTTCAATAAACAGAAGTTGGGGTTAGTTGTGCAAGGTGTAGGTGGGCTTCACTGTGATGTTTCTGTGAAATCCATCCCAACCATCAGGTTTATCATCCCATGTTAGGTCTAGGGCCCAAAACTTAGCCCCATCCATGATTCAGGTGGACCACATGATTGGAAATAGGGGTAGTACATGGCAATGCTCATCCTCCAAACTGTTTCCATGGTGGGAGCCATTTGAATTACATATAGGATTGATTTTTGGGTTGTAGGCCAAAGGATTGGTGTGGATTATAATGGTTGGATTGGATTTCATATAATCATCACATTGGGCCTATAAAAATCATGGGTGTATTGTATCTTTCAACTGTTTTCTTTCATGTGGATTTCAAATGAAGGTCAGGTCTAGGTTCAAAACTCGAAGTGGATTCTTAAATGGGTTGTGTACGAGGTGCTCCTAAACCAAACCTAGCCCAACCCTAACCGTTGGGCTTCTGAGCTCCTAAAACTCAAGCCCCATTTTTAATCGGGCTTGATTTAGACTAGGTACAATATCCTATAAGCTTGGCCTGGTCGATTAGTGTTTGAAAGGGCAATTTTGTAACATATATATTTGTGTGTGCACACGCAAGTGCATGCGTGATCTCATGGAAATGAGAGGATTCTACTTCTCATTCTTAAACTAAAGATATTGAAAGTTTTAGGTTTTTCATGCACCACTCACCACATTATCCCAAGCACTACTGCATAATCTCATAGCCCATCTATCATGTGCCTGCTTTTGGTTGACGTTATCAATGAGTCGGGCTTAGGCCATTAAAATTTTTGAATAAGCTCGACTATCAAACCCTAACCTAATGCGTTGAAAATCTGGCTACGGCTAACCCAGGTCCAGCTCGTGATCATCAAACTTCCTATGGACCCCACATGAGAAAACCCCAAAGAAGGCCTACACTAATTAGGTGGTGTTTCCCACTTGCCCCAGCAATAGAGCAGTGATGTGTTGGGGGGCCCGCTGTGGTATCCACGCCATCCATACATTTTATCAGCTCAATTTTAGGGCATTAATAAAAAAAATGAAGGAAAACTGAAGATCAAATGGGCCACACCACAGGAAAAGTTGGATAATGACACCAACCATTGAAAGCTTACTAGGGCCCATCGTAATAGTATTTGCCATCCAACTTGTTGATGAGGTCACAGACCTAGATGAAGGGAAAACACAAATATCAGCTTGATCCAAAACTAGTGACCCCGTGTTGTATATCCATGCCGTCCATAAGTTTTTCTGACCTAGTATAGGCATTGAATACCCATTGTTACGTGTGTCTTATATCCATGTCATCCATACATTTTGAAAGCTCATTTTAAGGCATGATCGCAAAACTTAAGCAGATCCAAATCTTAGGTGGATTATAATATAGGAAATAGTGGTAATGGATCATTAAAAACATGTATGCTCTTCCGGTCTTTGTGACGGATCAACAGGTTGGATGGCAAATAAACATTCTAATGGCCCGCATGAAGTTTTTAATGGTGGGAATTCAATCACTACTATTTATGTGGGTATGTTCCATCTAAGATTTGAATCTGCTTCATTTTTTAGTTCATGCCATAAATTGAGCTTTCAAAATGGATTGAAGGTATGGATGCAAGGAACATACATCACAGTGGGCCCCACAGTTAGAGATCCACCGACCATGAATTCACCCAAACTGTGTTTACATGTTTCTTTTTCAGAAAGGATTTCAATAACTGGTTATTAGATTTGGCAAGGGAAGTTAGGGTTGGTCATGCAAGGGGTGGGTGGGTCATGAAATCCAACTCGACCACCGGGTTTGTAATCCCATGTTAGATAGTTACAGGGCTTAAAAGTCAAAACTCGGCCATATCCATGATTCAAGCACATCATATGATTGAAAACATTACCATTGATGTCAGCATTTGAATAAGATATAGGTCTAATTTTTGGGCCATAAGCTTACATATTGGTGTGGCATCTAATAGAGTGGATTTTATATAGTCATCATAATGGGCCCTATAGAAATCAAGGGTGAATATTGTAAGTGCCATAGTTTATAGCCCTTTGTGTTGTCAAATTTGTGGTGCCAAAGACACTGTTATGAAGCTTGCATCTGTGAAGAACAATGCTCTACTCAAGATCAACTTAGGTTGACAAGCACTGCTCACAAGTCAAGAATCTCAAAAAGCTTTCAAGTTCAACCTCAAGATCTCAAGAAGCTTTCAAGTTCAATCTCAAGATCTCAAAAAGCTTTGAAGTTTAAACGACAGCAAGACTTCAAGCTCCATTACTTTCAAAGGTCACTCGTCTCTAAAGTTTCAATGTCCTTACTTCATTATTGAGGTATGACTGACCTTAGGTTGACCTTTAGAGTAGGTCATTTTAGATACATAATTCATATGTTTTATATAAGTGGGTTTGGTCTATTCTAAGACTAGTCATGGACTTTGTTCGACTAGTCCTAGCACTGCTTCGACCTGTCTAAACATTTTCTGGATCAGTCGTAAGTTTGTTACAAAAATCAAAAATTTTCTGTTAGGCTTCGACTAGTCCGGAGGACTGTTCGACCAGTCGTAAGAACAGTGTCAACTGCATCTTCGACCAGTCGTAGACCTACGACTCAAAAAACAGCGTTGAAATTCGGCCACCTACGACTAGTCGAAGGGATCCTATGACCAGTTGAAGGAGACCTACGACCAGTTGAAGGAAACCTACAACCAGTCGTGAAACTGCCAAATCTTATCGCTACCGAATTTTCAAATATCTGTTGGTTCTACGACCAGTCGTAGAGATCCTTAGACCAGTCGAAGACATGATTTGGTCACCTATAAATAGAGCATGAATCTCAGAATAAAACATGCAATTCAAATTAATTTAATTCGGTCTTCTGAGAGATAAGATGGTGCTCCATTTAAGCTAAGTGTGCATATTTAATATTCTCTTTCTTTAGCTTTGTTAATTGATTTTGTTTCTTGCATTCTAATCTAATCTGAAAAGAGGAATTGTTGTTTTCCTTTTTCTAGAATCAAAATCAATTAGAGCTAGCCCTTTTGTTTTAATTTAAAATCTATTAGAACCTAGAACCATTATAAAGTGCGTCTTGGACATTGAACTTTGACATTCAAATCTCTACTCTGACTTGGTTCTTCTGGGCTGCTACAACGAAGGAAAAAATCAGGTATTTTACAATTTGTGTAATTTACATTGTTTGGTTTTATTTGAGGTTAAGCCAGAAAAATCTCAAAGTTATTGGTTATTTGAGGAGAGCCAGAAAACTCAGAAGTGAGAGTTTTTGAATTGTGTAAGCCCTTTGAAAAAAGACATATTGTGAAGGTTTTGGGTGAACATGTGAAAACCTATTTGATAGCGAACACTAATATCCCCCGTGTAAGGATATTAGGAGTGGAGTAGCATTCTGTGTGGCTGTTGTTTAACAGTTGGTGAATACACAGGTGAACCACTATAATTCTTTGTGTTGTGGATGTGTGATTTATATTTCCTATCTTTTATCATTCAGAATTGTGGAATGTATGTGTGGATGAGAATCTTGTAATAATTTAGATTTACATTTCAGCATTATATTTTTGTTATCTCTTTATTACGTTGAGCTTCAGTTTCTTTATTTGTTTTAGAAATAAGGTTGTCCTACCATAAACTTTGGTTTTTGGTGTAAGGTTGTCCTTAGAACAATTTTTGTTTCTATTTCTCTATTTTAGGTTGCCTTCCATTCCTATACTGTGATTGGTGTACAGTACTATCTATTCTTTATTTCATATTCCACTGTTTTTAAATTTAATTTGGCATAGTCTTATTCATAGCTTGGCCATTTCAAGTGGTATTAGAGCCTAATAGCTCGCTCTTATTACTTTTTATTTGGATTTAATTCCTGAGCTAACGATCTCAGCTATATAAAAGACGTCAAATTTTGATAGCCTATCAGTCATTAAGCCTCCACCCTTTGATGGCTCCAACTATGCCTATTGGAAAGCCAGGATGAGGATCTTCCTCAAATCCATGGATGAAAGTGTGTGGCTATCCACAGTGAATGAATGGACCCCTCCTACCATTGAAGTAACCGGGATTGATGGTTCAAAATCTATGAAAATTACACCATATTTCTCTTGAACCACACTTCAGAAAACTGAGAGTAGTGCAAATGCTAAAGCACTAAATGCAATTACTTGTACACTATCACCGGATGAATTCAAAAGAATTATATCCCGTGATTCTGTAAAACATGCTTGGGATATATTGGAAATGACACACGAGAGTACTTCAATTGTCAAGAAATCTAAGATACAAATCCTCACAACTAAATTTGAGGAAATACGTATGGAATAAAATGAAATGTTCATGGACTTCTATACCAGATTAAATAACATTGTAAACTCTATGTGGGGTCTAGGCGATAAAATTCCTAAAAGCAAGATATGTGCTAAAATACTACGCTCACTTCCTGAACGGTTCAATTCTAAAGTTACCGCAATCCAGGAACTTCGTGATACGGACAATATGAGGGTTGATGAATTAGTTGGCTCGTTACAGACTTATGAGTTAACCTTTAAAGCTCCGAAAGGTAAATCTATTGCTTTAAAAACTTCTAAAAATGGTTTTCATGAAAATGATTTAAACTCTGATTTAGAAAACTTTGAGGATGATATGCCTCTTTTAGCAAAGAGATTTTATAAAATTTTTAAAAGTAAAAAGAAGGTTGATTTTCAAAAAGCATTTGATAAAAAGAAACCTAAACCTAAAACTAGAAAATCTTTAAAAGACAGTCAATGTTACAACTGCCATGAGTATGGGCATTTGGCTAACAAATGTCCTAATAAGGGCAAGTCAAAAAAGACAAGTATGATGGTTACTTGGGATGAGTCCTCTGATTCTGAAGTCTCTTCTGAATCAGAAGATTTTGAAATTGATTCAGGGTGTGATGTTAAGGCCCTTATGACTCTAGCAAAATTCACTTTTTCAGATAATGATGACTCGACTAATGAAGAAAATCTGAATAGTGAATATGAAAATGAAGATGATCTTCAAGATGCTTACAATGCCCTATAAAAGGAAAATTGTAAAATTGTTGTGAAAATGAAACTTCAAAAAGAGAAATTTTCTAAACTCAAAGAAATTTATGAATATCTTGTTTTAGAAAAATCCCATATTTCAGACTGTTTTGAAAAGACAAAATGCGATTTAGATCTTAAAACCTCCCAGTTTGAAAATCTTAAATCTGAAAACGAACAACTAAAACATGAAGTCTATTCTCTCTTGAGTTTAAAGGAAACTTGGAAATACGCCCAAGGTGATCCTAAATTAGAAAAGTTCTTATTTGGATCGAGAAAATGTGGCGATCAATCCGGTCTGGGCTATGACAAGTGTGTTCCTCCTAAACCAAAGAATACTTCTCCCACGTTTGTAAAGGGAGAGATTTTAAACTCAAAAGGGAAAGATCAAATGTTTTCTAAAAACTTTAAATCTTTTCAAAAACCTAAAAGACATCAACTATAAAAAGCAAAACCAAAGTCCTTTGGCAGAAAAGATAGTTGATTTACTTAAGGAGCTTCTAAAGTCTAACTCACTAGGTCATACTTATAACTTTTACAATCGAAAGAAGACCTGCTATCCTCCTAAACCCAAAATGGTTATGAAATGGGTTCCAAAGGTCACTTGCTTGGTTGCCCACACCCCTTTCAAAGCAACAAGCCATTCTAAGTGGTACCTAGATAGTGGTTGCTCCAGGCATATGACAGGCGACAAGGCTTTATTCACCGTTCACAAAGACATGACTGACGGTTCAGTCACATTTGGAGATGGCAACAACTGCAAGATTATGGGCCAAGGTACGGTTCAACTCTATAACCTTCCTTTGATTAAAAATGTGTTGTATGTTGAAGGACTGAAACATAATCTTCTAAGCATATCTCAGACTTGTGATAATAACCATAGTGTACGGTTTTTTAATCAAAGCTGTGAGATTCTAAACAACAAGAGTTCAGTAATACTAATTGGACGTATAACGTCTAAAAACTGCTATATTGTTAGCGAATCCAGCTCATCTAATCAATCATGTTACATGGTCCAAACAGACGAGACTGATTTGTGGTACAAACGTCTTGGACATGTACATTACATAAATTTATATAGATTGAGCAAATGAGAACTTATAAGAGGTCTACCCAAACTATAAAAATTAGATAAAATATGTGGTGAATGTAAGATTGACAAACAAACAAGGAACTCGCACAAAAAGGTGAATTCCAATACCACATCAAGACCACTCGAGCTTCTCCATATGGATCTAGTAGGACCTACCAGGATGAAAAGTCGAGGTGGCAAAAGATATATTTTGGTAATAGTAGATGACTTTACTAGATATACATGGGTTGTCTTCTTAAAGGACAAATTAGAAACCCTTGAAGAAGTAAAAAAGGTTCTCAAAAGGATTCAAACTGAAAAAGGTTCTCAACTCAGTAAGATTCGTAGTGTTCATGGATCTGAATTTGAGAATAGCGGTTTTGAGAAGTTCTGTAGCGACCAGGGAATATTACATGAATTCTCAGCACTCAAAACTCCACAACAAAATGGTATAGCTGAAAGGAAAAATAGAGTGCTTCAAGAAATGGCTAATGTCATGTTAAATAGTATAAAGCTCTTTAAGAATCTTTGGGCTTAAGCAGTCAATACAGCTTGCTATATTATTAACTGGGTTTACACTAGTAAAGGTAATAATAAAATGGCTTACGAAATGTGGTTCGATAAAATGTCTATGTCAAATACTTTCGAGTTTTTGGCAGCAAGTGCTATATTTTACGAGATCGTGAACATCTGGGAAAGTTTGATACGAAGAGTGATGAAGGGATCTTTTTAGGATACTCTTTAAACAGTCGAGCTTATAGGGTTCTGAACAAAAGGACCGGTGTGATTCAAGAATCCATCAATGTGGTCATTGATGATCACTTAAACACAACAGTCTCAAATTCAGATAATGATGAAGTACTAGTAATTGATAAATTTGATATTTCATCTAATCAGACTGATTCTGAACTGAGGACTGTTAAAGATCATCCAACCACACGGATTCTTGGAAACCCTCTCACCGGTGTTCGTACGCGTAGACAACTTGAGAATATATGCAATTATGTATGTTTTACATCCTAGATAGAACCATCAAACATAAAAGAAGCCCTTGCTGATGAAAACTGGATTGTTGTGATGCAAGAAGAACTTAACCAATTTGTGAGAAATGATATTTGGTATCTCGTACCTAGACCTAAAGATAAACACATCATTGGAACCAAATGGATTTTCAAAAATAAGTCTGACGAACTTGGCAATATAATTAGAAACAAGGCTAGACTAGTGATACAAGGTTACACTCAAATTGAAGGTATTGACTATGATGAAACCTTTGCACCAGTAGCATGTTTTGAATCAATTAGACTCTTTATATCCATTGCGTGTTTTAAAAAGTTTAAGATTTACCAAATGGATGTGAAAAGTGCATTTTTAATTGGCGATCTGCATGAGGAAGTTTATATTGAACAACCAATGGGTTTTGAAGACCCCAAAAATGCTGATCATGTGTATCGTCTTAAAAAGACACTTTACGGTTTAAAACAAGCTCCTAGGGCATGGTACGAGAAACTAACAAAGTTTCTATTAAGCCATAATTTTTAAATGGGATGTGTTGATAAAACTCTGTTTATTAAAAAACATAAGGATCATATCTTATTAGTACAAATCTATGTTGATGATATCATTTATGGATCTACCTGTACTGGCATGACTATTGAGTTTACAGATTTGATGAAATCTCAGTTTGAAATGAGCTTGGTTGGGGAATTGAATTATTTCCTCGGGTTACAAGTAAAACAAAAACATGATGAAATGTTCATTTCTCAATCTAAATATGCTATGAACTTGATTAAGAGATTTGGATTTGAGAATGGTAAGAACTTTGATACTCCTATGAGTACAACCTTGAAACTCTCAAAAGATTCTGCAGGTAAAAATGTGGATCCGAAATTATATCGGAGTATGATTGGTAGTCTATTGTATTTAACTGCTAGTAGACTCGATATCGCTCTAAGTGTTGGTATTTGCACTGGATATCAGTCTGAACCTAAAGAGTCGCACTTGACTGCTGTTAAGCGAATTATAAGATATGTCGCAAGTACTGTTAATCTCGGTCTCTGGTATCCACATGAGACTAGTGTTCAATTAGTTGGGTACACGGATGCTGACTGGGCTGGTAATCTTGATGATCGAAAATTAACTAGTGGTGGTTGTCTTTATATCGAAAACTATTTAGTTTCTTGGTTTAGCAAGAAACAAAGTTCTATATCACTTTCAATAGTTGAAGCTGAATATATCGCAGCTGGTAATGCGTGTACATAGCTTGTTTGGATGAAACGTATACTAAGTGATTATGGAATTAAACAGGATTCTATGTTATTATATTGTGATAATTCCAGTGCCATAAATATTTCGAAAAATTCAATTTAGCATTCTCGTACTAAGTACATTGATATTAGATTTCATTATATTCGGGAATTAGTTGAAGAAAAGGTTATATCTTTGGAATATATCCCTACCGAGAATCAACGTGCTGATATTTTCACTAAACCGCTCGACAAAAGCAGGTTTAACAAAATGAAATTTGATCTCGGCATGTGCATTTTAAAATGATTAATTATGCCTATTTGTATCATAATGTATATATTTGCTAGTTTAGTATTCAAATCTTGAAAAATATGCAAAAATCAGATTTTTTGGCCTGTACTTGACCAGTCGTGAGTATCCACAACCAGTCGTGCTACGACCGGTCGTGTTATCCACGACCAGTCGTGAATCGCGTGGATTCACTTAAAAATTGGAGGAAATCATCATCTTCTTCATTTCAACTTCACTCTCCAACGAGCCGACACACGACTAGTCGAACCCATCTTCCAAAATCTTCAAGGTTAGCGCTCCATTTGCATTTTGCTTATAGATTTGTGTCTAGATTACTTCTATTTCTCTCTTGGAGTTGTCTATTTCGAATTTAGTTGAGATTTGGGGTTTTTCTTTTGAAAAATCTGATTTGAGAAAACCCTTTTTTCAATTCTTTACAACTCTTTATATTCTTGAAATCTTTGTTGCATATGGCTTCTAAAGGAAGAAAATGAACGTCCTGTGGTCCGTCTTCTTCTTCCAGATTGGCCCCTATCACTAAGCGTCATCGTAGGGCTCATGAGGATGATCCATCTTATGTTCGGGACATCAGATTGCGTAATGTTATTGTTGACCAGCCAGTAGATATTAATCATGTTGCTCCTTTTGATATTTTTCCTATGCTCCAATCTGTAGGTTGGAATAACTTATTGCTTTGGGGTGGGCCAGCATACCGGTCCATTGCCCAATCCATGTTTGCATGCATATGTGCTTTCTCACTGAAAAATTTAACTTTTTCTATCTCCACAAGAGAAGGGCCATTTGAAGTTGATCGTCATTTGATTTCAGCCCTTATAGATATTCCAGTGAATGATGAGGGTATTCTCATCCATAATTTATCTGATAAACCCTCTGTCGTTGAAGAACGTATGCTGACTAAGGACTTATGCAATTTGGATGTACAATGGATGCAAAAAGGGAATGCGTTTCCTTCAAAATATCTGTTACCCAAATATAGAGTTCTTCACAAAATCTGTGTCTAATTTGTATCATCGATCGGGTAATAAATCTGAATTGACGTCCTTCATGGTTCGTATTCTTCATTTTGTTGTCAGTGGTGTTAACATTTGTTTACCATCCTTGATTTGTCACTTCATCATTCAGTTTCTACTCCATCCTGGTCACAATGACATTCCGTTTGGATATTTGATGACTGTGTTGGCTACACATGTCAGTCGACATGCCGGTTGGAGAGGCCCCTATCTATCATCTGATATTTAACAATTTCAATATCAATAAGATGAAGCTAAATTTCTTTCCTGGCCAAGGTGATGGTGTTGGCAGTGCTGAAGCTAAACATGAGGAAGAAGCTGGTGATCTTCCTCCTGATGATATTAACATAGATGATATTTTTGAAGAACTTGAGTTCGATTCTAGAAATGATCCAGATTATGAGCCTTCTTCATTTGATGCACATCTGAGTGTATTGGAAGATAAAGTTGAGAATCTAAATGTTAAGATGGAAAACATGTCTGTTGCCCATGATTTACGGTTCAAATATATGTGCAAATATCTTAGGCGCTTGAACAAAGGCATGCATCAACTTGATCCTTCCATTCCTGCTCCTTCATCTGAGTCAGATTAGTATTTTTAAGTTTACTGGTATGTAATAACTTTATTGTTCCTAACTAGTTTTTGAGTTTGTCACTCTCTTTAACTTACACTACCTGAAAACTGGGCAAAGGCTACGGATAAAAGCCGTAGCTAAATGCCTAAGGCTACGGTTATAGTCCGTAGCACGACCGTAGCCATTAATACCGTAGCCATAGAAACAATATGTACGGATTAAATCTGTAGCAATACTTTCCATACCTCTAAAGTATATACAGCTACGGATTATATCTGTAGCTGAAAGTAGAGTGAGAACCGTAGCGATAGGCTAAAATTATTAACAACTATGGTTTCCAGATAAATAGCTACGGTTAATAACCGTAACTAGTGCCTATTTTTTTAAAAAATAATTAAAGAAAATATAATTATGGCATCTCTTACCATTGTAGTACATGCCTTGATAGATCAATTCATATAAGCTAACATAGATAAATACTTCATGGCTAAATCATTCATTCATTCAATCAAACATAATCATTCATTCATTCAATCGAATACAATCATTCATTTAATCCATTCACAAAAGTACAATGCCAACATAATAGTTATATCTCTATTTTATAAAGTTCTCATTGACAGCAAGATCCAATGCCTTCTCGCAGCCAAATAGCTTCTCAACAATCGCAAGCAAGAACTCCATTGATGTGCCTCTACTGGTTATCAATTTGTTATCAAGTAACACCCTATTCTCAACTTCGCTTTGATCCGAAAGCTTACTGCACATGACTGAAAATCAATTTATCATACAAATAATATAGTCATATGAAAAAGCTACGCCCCGAAACTAAAGAACTAAATTATAGAGAAAGACGACGATGAGATGACATAAAAAAGAAAGACAATACTCGAGAGCATACACTGATCTTCTCATTTCTGAACAAGCAAAATCTGCAAATAAATTGAATACCTTCTTTTTTGAAGAAAATTTAACTCATTCAGCATCCTGGGAGTTCATCTCTTGCCTTAACTACACGGTCTCTGTCATTGCTGTCAACAACAAAAATGAGTCCCTGTGTGTTTTGGAAATAGTGCCTCCATAACGGTCTGATCTGTTTTGAGAGAATTCACAGCACCATATCATTAGTGAAATATAGTATGAAAATGCTTCAACAGTCAAAGTAGGCATGGATTATCAAACAAAATAGACAATGGTGGTGGAGCCCTACCTTGTCCTGACCCCTGACATCCTAAATAGTGAAGTTGATATTCTTGTACTCCACCATATCAACATTAAAACCCGTATTCCAGAAACCCAACAGGAATCATGATATTACTAAAGACCCTTTTCCAGAAACATTAAAGGCAGTGGGGTCCACTGCAGTCCATAGACTGCAAATGGATGAACTCAGTAAACATGAGAAATTGTAATTTGAACCAAACATAACTTGAAAAACTCACATCTGCATCAATAATAGGTGTTTTCCAATGGTGGATGGAATAGTACCAGAAAGCATATTGTTTCTTAGGACTCTATAGAGAAAAGCACAAATCAAATATATATGAGTATCTTGTTTTAAGTTTCTGAAGCATGGATGAAAAAAGAAAAAGCAAAAGATCTAACAGATTAGTATTATTGCATATGATGAGATCATATGGTCTTACAAGTTGGTTAAAGATGTTATATTCTCAATAAAATTCAACGACGAGCTCCCAATAGACACGTCACTGAGCCTCCAACATGATTACACGATTAGTTAAGACTGTTTGGAGAAAAACAATTTGCAATTTTCAAGAGTTCAACTTTAAAATCAAAATGATATTCATGTAGATACATATGAGCTATTTCCTTCTTTATCATGGTTGCACATCATCGGAGTTAAATTGAACCATCAAGTAGCAGGGATATGATCAAATCTACATGGTTGCATTGCAAAAGTCCAACACAAATAATCTACCACTGAACATAGCTGGTGGGAAGACGATGGGAAGAATTTCAACAAACACAATGAACGTCTGAAAAGAGTTATTAATCAGGATAACTAGCGAATTTGGATTCTTGAATAAAATAGAAGACACACCTCCAGAAAAATTGGCTTGCAAAATCTTGAAAAGTAGTGGCGGAATGTTGTTTTCCCCTGCCTGGCTTCCAAATTTTCTTCTACCTACATATATTTGGCGATGGAAAATCCAACCAACATAAATTTTTTCACTCCCATCTTTTAGAAAACCAAAATTTTCATTCTCCAAATTTCTCCTGTTTCCATATCTTTGACCATATCAAAAGTGAACATTTCCTGTACTGCTTCTCTGCAGTATGTAATTTTGCTATGGTTAGAGAACATAGAACATGGTCTAATATAAATAGGGAAAGTTAAACCAATTGACAGATTGGATCGCCCGATGAAATTTGATCAGAAGTAAATAGGAAAAGGCGTAGCTCAGATCAGCCAATGAAAGATTATCTGCAGTTAATAGGAAAAGTTGTGGCTTAGATCATCCAATGAAAGATTCAACAATAAATAGGAAAAGGAGTGGTTAGGATCATCCATGGGTCAAACCTTAGCCTGTGCTTGGCCCACTTACATTCGTGGAATGGTCCAACTGCATTGTGTAGGCAGGTTCATTTTGTTGAGATCCTAAGATTGACCAGAATTGTATTTTCATGATGCACTTAGAGAGTTTGAGTAAATATCTGGCATTAATGTGGCAAGAAATGAGCATGAAAGAAAATGGAAATTGCAAGAATATCAAGTAAGAGAGTTGGTATAGATAATTTACCAGTGCAACCTCTTCATAGTTATCAATTAATAAAGATAGTTTCTTCAATCCACCACTTGAAGTCAAAGCAACTTCCCCTGCTACACCATGTTAGTTTCGAGTTGGACTTGAAAAGAAAGAAATTCAATTTGAAGGAGACTTCCTCATTATGAATATACTTGAGAAAGTAGTTGTAACTTCAAGACTTTCATCTATCCTGGATTAGTTATTTCAATTCAATTCATTAGTACCGATGTGATAACAGTGGTAAGAAATCCAAACAATGCCCTTTTGGTGATATTATCTGGATTCTTTCATTTATATATTTGGAATTGTAATAGAAAATTCTTTGGCTTCTTGTGGTGCTTGATATTTTCAGTTGGTTTGTGGGGCATCCAAACCGTGCATCAAGTAGCCCCCCACCATATGGATGACATGGCGCTTAAATCAGGCCACTAAAACAAATTGGTTGTGCTACTCATGTACAATACAATGGATGGTACAAGAATTGCAAATAGTCCACATGTGTGGCATACATATGTGGCCTACTAGATGAGTGGTCAGGATGCTTTTGGTCCACAGTTCAAACAATAACTGATATGACTCAAAAAATACAGAGTCGTACTGGTTGATCATTTAAACCATGGTGCCATAAATGAGAATGCTTCTATTCACAATGAAAACCAAATAAATTCCACCACTAGTGGAAATCTAAGGCTGTGTTTGGATTCACTATTGAATTGAATTGCAATAACTAGGACAATACATTGAAAGTGGCCAAATTGCAATTTCCTCAACTGTTTATTGTGAAGGACTCCACTCCCAATTGTAATTTCATTATTGCCAAGTTGGAGTCAAGGAAACAAACTACGATTTGAGGGTAAATCCTCCTTCTAAGTACTTAGAAGGTAATTACAATTCCACCATTTCCACTCTATCAAACTAATCATCACAATCCAATTCCTTAGTGCATTCAAACAGAACCAAAAGTAGGCAAAATCACCTAAGGAGAAGGGATTGCCTCATTTACATGGTCTACTTACCTTACCTCCTTCACAGATTATCGACTACATTAGGAACTCTCACTAAATTTAGACAAGTTGCCTTACATTAAGAATACAACAATCCATGCATGCAACAAAACATACAACAAGCGTTGGAAACCCATCCTTAAACACAAACCCATTGAATTACAAATTCAGCCAACTCCTTGTTGTTGTTGTTGCTGTTAACAAAGTTTTGAAAACAGAAAGTCTAGTATATAAAGAGAAAACAGAATTTAAGTGATAATTAATATTTTAATTCATAGCAAAAATTTAAGCAATAAAGAAACTGATTCAATCCTGCAGCCCAGGTTCACCAGAACCACCACATCATAGCTTGTCCCAGTTATTTGGAGTCTCTTTTCATTATAGGAACACACATACAACAAAAAAATTCAGAAACTGTCTGCTCCTCCCCTAGATCTCACCAACATCTTCTCTTTTCATCACAGGAATACACATACAACAAGAAATTCAGGAACTGTCTGCCTCCCTCCCTATGATCTCACCAATATCTTCTCATTATGGAAAAACACAAAAAAATAAAAAATAAAAAATAAAAATCACCATCCTAAATTTCACTAACTATCCTCCCTCTCTCCCCACTTCCATGAATTCATTCATGTTCTAAAATGCAGAGAGACCACCTTTGCATTATTTAAAAAAAAAGGCTAAAAGATTAAATATGAAAAAACACCCACTAGATGTTCTTTCCCATGGAACATTCCTCAAGAACCAGTTGATCTCGTCCGGACCTCTACAATGGCTGTCAAAATTCATTCACTGGATTCTAAAAGAAACAATGCTAACAAAATCTACACAAATAGCCGCAGCTCACTTAAAAATGAGGAATGTCTCTGAAGACGATGAATATTTTGCTCAAGTAATGATCAGTGGCCTAGAGTTGTCCAATGGCAGAAGTGTGATTTAGTGCAAGGAAAGACATAAGAACAAAAGAATGTACATTAGATAGCTATGTGACAAGGATGTGCTCCACATGTTGCACATTAGTGATGAAGTAAAATAGGTGTAGCCCCCTTTAAAAAAAAAAACAAATCCTCCATGTGATCCACTCCTAAGCACAAGTGACATCAAAAAGCTGAAGTGCTTGTAGGCCTAAATTTATGTGCAATTGATCAAAATCCTGCACACGTAAGGAATAAAAAAGTAAAAAAGGATAGAATATATGAATTAAAAAATAAGCCATTAATTGCAATGTTGAAACAATATAACAGAGCTATCAATAGCTAGATGGGCCATTCAACATACAACATTCAACAATTAAATATTTGTTTAAACTACTCATCCATTTATTCAATCCACTAATGAAACAATCAATCATGAAAGCACAATACCAACAAAACAGTCAACACCTATCTATTTATTCAATCCTTATAAATGTCCACAAAGAAAGGATATTTGTGTTTACTTGAACTACACGACTGTTAGAAGCAAAACCATGTATTGCTAGCCTTGAATGTATAAATTACTAAGAATATTTCAAAAGAAACTAATGAAAATTCTCACTACCTGTTTTGGGGAAAAATAGCAGAAGAATGCAAGGATAGGTAGTAGATACTAATATTTGTAAATTCCAGTCTTAATTCAATTTATGATCCACATATCTATGCATTTGATACATTAATACTGATTTAATAAAGGAAGATGCCACTAATATGTGTGAATTTAACTCTCCATTCAGATTATGGCTCAGTGGAAGCCATCCTGCTAGTCAATCTTACACATCACTTCCAAATGCAACACCAGTAAAGCAGTAAACAGTTTCCTTACCAATGCTTAAAATTATAAAATAGAAATGTAGTATAGCATCAACAGTATAAAACCACGATTCCAAAACCCATGAAAAGAAAAGTAGCAGATATGTTATATTCATATCATACCATTAACCAGCGTCTTCAACAAAATCAGGCAGATAGCTTCAGCCATGATCTGCAAAGTTTTCTCAATCATATCAGCATGGCAGCTGAGACCACTTCTCATCACATTGTTGCTGAACTGTGCAACATTCGCTACAACAAACAAAACAAATATAGCCGTAATGACTGGAAGGAAGTTTAAAAATTATATAACAGGTGTGTTCATAACTAGTAGACAGATAAATGAATGCTGAAGCGAACCAATAACCATGGATATATCATAAACGGTAAAAAGAGGCTCTTCTAACATCAAAATGCAACCACTAAATAACAAAAGAAGCTTCTTAAATATTATGAATGATCCTAGGACATCCATCTTTCCATTACAACCTTTACAACTTATCAATTCAGAAAGATTAACAGCTATGAGACAGTCAGTAACCAAATTGTTTGGACTCCTATTTCAAAAGAAACATGATAGGTTATGAGAAGGAGCTCATTACTCTGTTGAGGGTTAGATCTCTCAAGACAGGACAAAATGATATAGAAATGGTTGTCTTCTAGGAATTTTTCATAAAATCCATCTATGGGAAATTGGACGGAAGGGGATACCCTGCATTAAAAAGGCATCATGTTTGGAAATGCAAGGAAAGCAGATTCGGCAATGAAGAGGACTATTCCTTTTCCGTCAAAAGGAACCAAAATCACAATTCCACTTGTTGATGTGAATGCCATAGCAATTTCTGGATGAAATCAATTCCACCGGACTGCGATTTCAAGACTCCCAAACACATTCTCGATTTCAATACTCCGAAACACATACAATATTGGTGTAGCCAAATGGGTATTAAAAAATAAAAACAAATAAAAAAGAGGGCAAAACAAATAAATAGAAGAAATTAAACAGGTTGCAGCATACCAAAATCTTCTCTGATGATGCAATCTAACGAATGCGCTGATGATGATTTTTATGTTTAGAACAATGGTGCGGGAGAGAGAGAGAGAGAGAGAGAGAGAGAGAGAGAGAGAGAGAGAGAGAGAGAGAGAGAGAGAGAGAGAGAGAGAGAGAGAGAGAAGAGGCGCGGGAGATCGAGAGTGAGAGAGAAAGGGATGGACGGGAGAGGGAATGGGGTTTTTCCCAAAGGAGGGGAGGGAAAGAATGAAACATTTCATGAGAGAGGGAAAAGAAAAAGGAGCGCAATTTCCGCATTTTGCACCTGCTACGGACCTGCTACAGTCTAAAATCGTAGCTAAAATCCCCTTAGCCGTAGCCATTGTGTCGTCCGTCATAGCCCCTCCACGTTCACACGTCTGGCGGGATCTTGATGGACGGAATTTTGAAGGGCTTTGTGGGGTCCATCTTGATGCATTTGAAATATCCACTCCATCCATTAATTTTTTTAATTTTTTTTATAGGGAATGACCCTAACAACTAGGCAAATCAAAGGTCCAATTGAACCACACCATCAATCAATGGTAGGTATTAATCTCCACTGTTTCCTAACGTGTGGTCCACTTGAGCGTTTAATCTAATTCTTTTTTTGGGCTCCTGCCCTAACATTCTCTTTCAAAATGGATAGACATATTAGATGGAGCACATAAATTTTAATGGGCCTCATAGAGTCCCTTATGGGGCTATCCCATGTTGAATGAACGTGTGAATGTGGTAGCTTTTGCTACGGTTTTGGCCTTTATAGCTACGGTTTTAAGCCGTAGCAATATAGTTATGATTGATATCCGTAGCTAAAAGCTAGGATGGTCCGTAGCCTTTGGTCATTTTTTTCGTAGTGTTAGCTCAGTTTATGAATTATGTGTGTTGCTTATGCTAAGTTCTCATATCTTGACTAGTTACCTCTCATATTTCTCATTGATTATTTCTCCTCAACCATCTAATTTGTGCTTCCTTTGTCATATTGTGATAAAAAGGGGGAGTATGGATATGTTATGGATATGTATATGGATATGGATGTTGTCATGAGGAGGGAGATTGTATTGTATGGTGTTTTATGAGTATGTTACTTAGGGGGAGTATGTGCAGAGGTGTGCAGATGTGGACTGAATATTGATTTACAAGTCTGCAGGATGCCGGTTGATAACAACTGGTGCATGATTCTTTAATCAGATATAACAACTGGTGCATGATTCTTTAATCAGATATTCTGTGTTATGTAACATATCTTGAAAGTGTGTTTTGTCAGTAATTTGACAAAGGGGGAGATTGTAAGTGCCATAGTTTATAGCCCTTTGTGTTGTTAAATTTGTGGTGCCAAAGACACTGTTATGAAGCTTGCATCTGTGAAGAACAATGCTCTACTCAAGATCAACTTAGGTTGACAAGCACTGTTCACAAGTCAAGAATCTCAAGAAGCTTTCAATTTCAACCTCAAGATCTCAAGAAGCTTTCAAGTTCAATCTCAAGATCTCAAAAAGCTCTCAAGTTTAAACAACAGCAAGACTTCAAGCTCCATTACTTTCAAAGGTCACTCGTCTCTAAAGTTTCAATGTCCTTACTTCACTATTGAGGTATGACTGACCTTAGGTTGACCTTTAGAGTAGGCCATTTTGGATAAATAATTCATATGTTTTATATAAGTGAGTTTGGTCTGTTCTAAGACTAGTCCTGGACTTTGTTCGACTAGTCCTAGCACTGTGTTGACCTGTCTAAACATTTCCTGGATCAGTCGTAAGTTTGTTATAAAAATTAGAAATTTTCTGTTAGGCTTTGACTAGTCCTGAGGACTGTTTGACCAGTCGTAGGAACAGTGTCGACTGCATCTTCGACCAGTCATAGACCTATGACTCAAAGAACAGCGTTGAAATTCGGCCACCTACGACTAGTCGAAGGGATCCTACGACCAGTCGAAGGAGACCTACGACCAGTCGAAGGAAACCTATGACCAGTCGTGAAACTACTAAATCTTATCATGCCCGAAGTTACAAATATCTGTTGGTTCTATGACCAGTCGTAGAGGTCCTTAGACCATTCGAAGACGTGATTTGCTCACCTATAAATAGAGCACAAATCTCAGAATAAAACATGCAATTCAAGTTAATTTAATTCGGTCTTCTGAGAGATAAGTCGATGCTCCATTTAAGCTAAGTGTGCATATTTAATATTCTCTTTCTTTAGCTTTGTTAATTGATTTTGTTTCTTGCATTCCAATCTAATCTGAAAAGAGGAATTGTTGTTTTCCTTTTTCTGGAATCAAAATCAATTAGAGCTAGCCCTTTTGTTTTAATTTAAAATCTATTAGAACCTAGAACCATTATAAAGTGAGTATTGGACATTGAACTTTGACATTCAAATCTCTACTCCGACTTGGTTCTTCTGGGCTGCTACAACGAAGGAGAAAATCAGGTATTTTACAATTTGTGTAATTTACATTGTTTGGTTTTATTTGAGGTTAAGACAGAAAAATCTCAAAGTTGTTGGTTATCTGAGGAGAGCCAGAAAACTCAGAAGTGAGGGTTTTTGAATTGTGTAAGCCCTTTGAAAAAGACACAATTGTGAAGGTTTTGGGTGAACCTGTGAAAACATATTTGATAGTGAACGCTAATATCCCCTGTGTGAGGATATTAGGAGTGGAGTAACATTCTGTGTGGCTATTGTTTAACAGTTGGTGAACACACAGGCAAACCACTATAATTCTGTGTTGTGGATGTGTGATTTATATTTCCTATCTTTTATCATTCAGAATTGTGGAATGTATGTGTGGATGAGAATGTTGTAATAATTTAGATTTACATTTCAGCATTATATTTTTACTATCTCTTTATTACGTTGAGCTTCAGTTTCTCTATTTGTTCTAGAAAGAAGGTTGTCCTACCATAAATTTGGTTTTTGGTGTAAGGTTGTCCTTAGAACAATTTTTATTTCTATTTTTCTATTTTAGGTTGCCTTTCATCCGTATACTGTGATTGGTGTATAGTGCTATCTATTCTTTGTTTCATATTCCACTGTATTTAAATTTAATTTGGCATAGTCCTATTCACCCCCCCTCTAGGACATATAGCTTGGCCATTTCAAATATAACTTTTAATTGTTTTCTTTCGTGTGGGCCACTCGAATGATAGATCAGTCCGGGTGCCTAACGTGGGAGTAAATTTTACATGTATATGGCAGTGGTCAGTGTGCCCCTTAAAAATCAATGGTGGGCAACATCAACTAACTATTCCTATATTTTTTGTTGATTTATTAGAAATTTACTCAAAAAACACAAAATAGAATTAGCGATGGTCTTGGTCCGTCGCAGTTTGCTGTCGCAAAATTGAATCGATGGATCGGAGCCGTTGCTAAATTATGACGGATTTAATCCGTCATTAATTAATGACGGTGTTCTAAAATTTGGCGACTGGTATGGTCTGTCTTTAGCCACAGGAGAAGATTAGCGATGGTCTTGGCTTGGCGCAGTTCGATATTGCAAAAAATGAAACGGCGGTTCGAATTCGTCGCTAAATTTCAACGGATTCAATCTGTCACTAATTAAGGACGGTGTTCTAAAGTTTAGCGACGGTTATGGTTCGTCGCTAGTCACAGGAGCATATTAGCGACTGCCTTTATCCGTCGCAGTTCGTTGTCACAAAAATGAAATGATGGAGTGGATTTGTCGCTAATTAACGACAATTTCTTAAATTTAGCAACGGGTATGGTTTGACGCTAGTGAAAATTTTTGCAAATAAAAGAAAAAAAGCTATTTTTTGTTTTTGATTCCATTGCACCTGATGATCATTCTTTATATCAAATGCATGCTAATTCAATCTTATATATGACAATGTAGTACTTTTGTGTAAAGTTGATATTAAAGTCTTTTTAAGTACACAATTATTATTGACTTAGAAGCAAACTTCTTGTTCTAAGCATTTTGATTTTTGTTTGTCGAAAATAAATGATAGATAAAAAAGTAAGAATCTTACCGACTTGCGGCAATGCATGGCTTAAGGGAAAACACCCAATTCCTTGAATTTCTTATCAAGGCAACTACCAAGAGAATAAAATGTCACAAATCTCAAGAAAGAACATAGGTAGATTGATACTGTATCTATTTCCTTCGGAATCATCCACTCGAACTTTTTTCCGTACTCCTTTTTGCAAGTATGGTTGTCGAAAGAACCTTTTTTTTTCTCTAGTGAAAACCAAAGATTCTAATAAAATTTTCAGTTATTTTCACTTATTTTTAGCTGGTGAATCTCTCTGATTTTAATTTTTCTTAAAACCCATTTAAGGATTCTTTCCCTTATGCTTTGCTAATCGACTAAATTCCATGTTAATCCGATCAAAATTGCATGACATACAACTAGAGTTGGAGAATGTTGTCACGCCCCAAACTCAGAAAATGGGCTCACAAAATTTCTGATTGCCGAATCCAGCGCCCACGGCCTCCGTAGTACCCCATTCTCGGATTCCGACACTTACATGCCAGATTCCGATCCTGGGATCCTACAAGGAGGATTTTCAGTATGATTTTTTTTTTTGTAATGGAGCATAACCACAAGTATAACCAAGTCACAAAACAACATCACCACATATCCACTATATCAAAAACTTTAAGTACAAAGCGGGAAGGGAAATATAAGGTGATAAAAAAGCTCCAAAATGATCAGATGCGCACTCCTGCCTCAATGCTGCTGCTGTCCAACGACACCTGCACGCAACGGTCGTGCATAAGCTTATAAAAGCTTAGAGGGTGGTGTAAGTATGTGTGCAAGGCAAGCGCCAAGTGTACAATATCAAAGTAATGAGAAAATATGTGGGTAAGTCCACAAATGTAATCTGCTATACCAAAACGATGTGATGCAAGGCATGAATGCTATCGGCCATACCAAGGCCATGCGATGCAAGGCTTATGTAGCCAAATGTCATACGCGAGATGCAAGGCAAGCATGCCAGTCCTCATCAAGTACACATATCAGTACAGTTCCTCTCTGGATATCACCGGGGTCTAGTACACCTCACACTAACTGCCTCCTCCCTAGCTGCACAGACAAGTAAGTGGAATAGACCTCACTATCCGCCTGACCAGTAGTCTGCCAGTACCTACCCGGCTCGTCGATAGCGGACTCATTTGTGAGCTGGTCAAACTTAGCCTAGCTTATAGCCCCCTCACTCGGGCAGATAAGGCCACACCCCCTTCCAATTGACCACGATACAGTGGGAGACGCGCCCTACTGATATTCAACACTGAGGTGCTCGTGTATCCACTCAGTTTAGACATTGGAGCATCTCCTGGTACCGAAAAGGTTCTAGGACTTTCACTCAAGGACATCCTAAGTACCCACAGTGCTAGAACCAAGCATTTTCGGTATCCGATACGGCCATCAACGATGTATCTGTGGAGCCACGGCCCTGATGTTGCCAGGGCATGCAGTGATCACGACACACAATGCGAAATGCATGAGTCACACCGTCAGTCACGCAGCAATCCTGCATGTACCACGTGATCATGTGGGGCACTTCGTCTCATAAGGAGTCCCGTAAATGTCTCAGCCCAACGGCGTATGCTACGACCAAACATTCCTCATATCAAGCATACATATGATGCGTATGGGCATGAATCATGGAGTTACACTAAGCATGTTATAAGGTGATGAACTACCCTCACAATGAAGGTGGGCCTAGATGGCCTACGCACAACAAGTATGGGCCTATGAATGGGCCCAGGGAGATTTATAATGCGGACATTAAACCAAAATTATTCTTACAATGTGGACGTCAAACCAACATTGCTCCCAAGGCATGGCCCGCCACAAACCATGGAAAAATCACGCATTGCAATGGACCCTAAGGACAACCCGTTGGGCCTTGACCCATGGGCCTTAGATACATCAAATGGGCCATATTACGTGGGCCTTACATTCATCAAATGGGCTGCATTAATGGGCCTCACCAACGGGCCTTATGTACATTGCAATGGGCCATAACCCATGGGCCTTGAAATACATCACAATGGGCCTCGTAACATGGGCCTTATGTATATCAGGTGGGTCACACCAATTGGGCCCCATATGTACATCAAATGGGCCACAACCCAAATAAGAGTGGTGACAATGATTTCCACCATTTAAAGTTCCTAAAGCCCACCATAACATATGTTTCCTCTCCAACCTATTCATAAATTAACATAGTGATATATGAAGTGGAAACAAATAATAGCTTAACAGGAAACTTGGCCCTTAGAAATTTTGAACGGTGGACATCCCTGTCCACTACCTTAGATGGTGGGTCCACTTGGACTATGGATCTGACTCATTCTTAGTCTCATGCCATAAAATGATCTTTCAAAATGGATAGACGGTTTGGATGCCACATATGCATCATGGTGGGTCCCACTGTCCAAACAGTGGATGGTGGTGAGGTCACAGAGGTCCCACCGTCCGCTGTGAATGGCGTGCATGAACAAATGCATCCTAGTAGGCTCCACCGTCCGCCTGGACAGTGGGAATATAACACACATATCACCGTGGGTCCCACGTGGGGCCCACTATAATGTTTATATGCAATCCAACCCGTTTATAAGGTCGCACGTACCTGGATGAATGGGAGAAACAAATTTCATATTGATTCAAAACTTTTATGGTGACCAAAAGGGCTCCAATGGCAGACGTTAAATCTCCACTGTTTCCTGTGATGTGGGCCACCTGAGCATCAGATGGGTCTGAGCTTTGGAGGGCCACGTTAGGAAGTGGCCCACCATATGCATGGGTTGGATGACAAATATACATCATGGTGGGGCTCACGGCTGGGACCGTGGGTCCCTGCTCATCCGCCCGCCCGCCAGCAGCAGTGTCAGCTGCTGCATGTTGTTTTTTTTTTTTTAAATCGCATTTTATCACGGTTTTTCATACATAGGGCATGCTTAAGCTGAATCAAATCCAGCAACTGGATTCCATGGCCCGATACCGTCCAAAGGAATCCAATATCCAGTATGTTTTAGCTTAAGGTGGCTCCTAGTCGATTTTTAACGGTAAAAATCAATATTTTCTTTGCTATGGCCCACCAGAAAAATCGAATTAACATCATTTTTCGGCTCAACGCCTAAAATGATCCGTGGAAGGGAATGGACGGCGTGGATTGAATACTTACATCAAGGTGGGGCCTACACAAGTAGCCCACACAAATAGCCTTGAACCAAGGCTAATATTTATGTTTTCCTTTTAACGTCCTGAACGCTGGACAGTTTTGGCATAGTACATACATTTGAGGTGGGCCCCACCTATGGACGTGGGCCACCAAAAGAAGGGGTTGGATGGCATGGGAAATACATACATCAAAGTGGGGTCCATCCATGTGGGCCACACAACTACATCATCACAAAAAAAAGGAAAAGAGAGAGAGAGAGAGAGAGAGAGAGAGAGAGAGAGAGAGAGACGCGTGATGATGGAGGGACCCCGGCACTATGGGCCCTCCCTTGCATGATTTATAACATACATCAAGTGGGTCCCATTTCATATGGACCCATCGATCAAAATCAATGGTGGAGATCCTTTCTCCACTGAAATAGAAGGTCTAGATGACCCCTTTCAAGTTAGAAAATAAACATCATGATGAGGTCTATGGAGAATGGCCCCATCATGGAATGATCATGAAGATCAAGGTGGGCCATCGGCCACATCTTAGGGTCCGAAGTGAGATTCATACCATTGATCGGTAGGCCACACTTGGCCCATCATAGGAACATGAAATCTAGCCTATAGAAGCACCCACCGTTCGATCTTCTCAATCTGTTGGAAAGCTGGTCTCCTTGTGTCTCACTTTTATGGTGGAAGATGAGATTTGAATGGTTAGGATGATGGATTTTTGGGATGGAAAGGTAGGCCACCAAAATCACTTTTTTTCTCACTTGGGATGGCTTGGACGTCCACTTTTTTTCTCTTTGGTTCCTTGGAAATTGTGTAGAGAGAGAGAGAATGTAAGGAGAGAGAGTGATGGGTGATGGAGTGATGGATGTGAGGTGAGTGATGGGTTGACTTTGGTGGTTATTTAACTTATGGAGAAAGAAAGCATGGGTGCTCTTATACTTGACATGAGGTGATGGATTGATTGATTGATGGGACATGTCGTAGAAATTCTCTTGGGATTGCAAAAGTGTGGTATTTTCTTTGAAATAAATGCCGGCCCACATCTTCTGGCCAGGGTATCGCATCGGTGCGTGAGTCGCGGCGTTAGAACCGCGGCAACGGTGTGGTCGCAATGATACAAGTCTCAAATTAAACTGACTCAATTCTATAAGATATGACTTAGGGTCGCGCGCAAACGTCGATTATCAGTCGCAGGTTGTCGGAATTTGACGGAAAGGATCGCGGGAGTCAACGAAATAGTACGGACTAGGATACGGGTCTTACAGCTCTCCCCACCTAATAAAAATTTCATTGTCAAAATTTAAACTACCATCGCAACTAACCATAACTCATAAGGGAATAGCAAACATAACATCATATATAATCAAAACATAATACATCATACAATCAAACATCAAAAAGATGAGGTTAACGCTCTTGAATCTTTGCCTCGCGCTGCTAAGACGCCTCATCCACATTATGATGACCCTACTACACCTTCACCAAGTGGATGACCTTGGTTCGTAAGACCTCCTTCCGATCGAGGATACGAACTGGCTGCTCAATGTAAGAAATGTCCTCACGAACCTCCAACGGCTGCCAATCAATAACAAGCACGATCTCTGACCCACACTTCCTCAATATAGAGACATGGAAAATGTTATGGACACTAGACAACTGAGGTGGCAAGGCAAGCCGTTAGGCCACGGCGCCAACGCGCCCTGTGATCTCGAAAGGTCCTATAAATCTCGGGGCAAGCTTGCCCTTTGCTCCAAAACGAACCACACCCTTCATGGGTGAGACCTTAAGATACACATGGTCCCCAATGGTAAACTCCAACGGACGACACCGACGATCAGCAAAACTTTTTTTCCGGCTCTGAGCTGTGCGCATCCTCTGCCTGATGATGTCGATAACCTCTGACGTTTGTTGCACAAGCTCGAGACCCAAGAGACGCCTCTCTCCAACCTTGGTCCAACAACTCAGAGATCTGCACAGTCTGCCATATAATGCCTCAAAAGGAACCATGCCAATGGTCTCCTGATAGCTGTTGTTGTACACGAATTCAGCCAATTGCAGGTGCTCGTCCCAACTACCCGAGAAATCAATCGCGCAGGCCCGAAGCATATCCTCAAGGATCTGGTTGACCCTTTCAGTTTGCCCATCGGTCTGCGGATGATACGCGGTGCTTAGCTGCAAATCAGTGCTCATCGCTCTCTGGAAGCTCCTCTAAAACTGAGACGTGAACCTCGGGTCTCAGTCTGAAACGATCAAGACAGGAACACCATGTAGTCTCACGATCTCATCAACAAACATCTTGGCGAGCCGGTCCAAATGCCAAGTCTCACAAATCGTAAGAAAGTGTGCCGACTTCGTCAGACGGTCCACGACAACCCAGATAGCGTCATGACGGCACTGAGTTCTCGATAAACCCATAACAAAATCAGGAGATATGTGCTCCCACTTCCACATCGGGACGCTCAACGGCTGCAAAAGACCAGGGGGTCTCTGATGATCGGCCTTGACACGTTGGCACGTGTCACACTCGGCCACAAAACTGGCTATCTGGCGCTTCATCCCCGCCCAAAAATACTGACACCTCATATCGCGATACATCTTCGTCGAGCCAGGGTGGATAGAGAACTGCGATCAGTGTGCCTTGGTAATAAGATCTCGACGCAACTCAGGAATATCCAGGACACATAATTGGCCTCTGAAGCGAAGTCCACCATCAGAACCAATCTGTCAATCTGTCTGACTCTCAGATGCTGCCTCTACTCGGTAATCCTGTAACGACTCGTCTGTCTGCTGAGCCTCGATCACCCTTGCGACAAGAGAGGGTTGAATCGACAGGCTCGATAGCTGAACGATAGATGACTGTAGACCAAACTCGAAGTCATACTCTGCTATATCCACGAGCATCCTCCACTCCTGAATCATCATGTGTGTGACCAGGCCTCGTGGCTGACCGCTGAGGGCATCCACCACCACGTTCACCTTGCCCGGGTGGTACTGGAGATCAAAATTATAGTCCTTCAGGAGTTCCATCCAACGCCTCTGCCTCATGTTCAGCTCGGACTGAGAGAACAGATACTTCAAGCTCTTGTGGTCGGAGAAGAGCTCGAACCTCACCCCATAAAGATAGTGCCTCCACACCTTTAGTGCGAAGACCACTGCTGCCAGCTCCAAATCATACATAGGGTAGTTCAGCTCATGGACCTTGAGTTGACGAGATGCATAAGCCACCGGTTTCCCGTGCTGCATTAGGACAACACCCAAACCAACTTGCGAGGCATCAGTAAATATAACAAATCCATCACTCCCAGAGGGAAGAGTGAGGATAGGAGCGGATGTGAGGCGGTCCTTCAGCTCCATAAATGCCTACTCACAAGTGTCGCTCCACACAAACTCGGCACCCTTCTGGGTCAACCTGGTCAATGGATCTGTAGTGCGAGAGAATCCCTCAATAAAACGTCGGTAGTAGCCCACCAAACCAAGAAAATTATGGATCTCGGATGCGTTCGTGGGCTGGCCCCACTGATGCATGGCATCATTCTTCGAGGGGTCTACGGCGACACCCTGCCTCATCACCATATGACCGAGGAACTTCACCTCCTCCTGCCAGAACTCACACTTCTCCAGCTTCGCGTGAAGCTGGTGTGCACGGAGGATCTGCAATGTAATCTCTAGATGCCTCTCATACTCCTCACGGGTCCTTGAATATATCAGAATGTCATCGATGAACACCATAATAAACTGGTCGAGATACGGACGGAAGACCTCGTTCATCAACTGTATGAATACTGCGGGCGCATTGGTCAGTCCGAAGGACATGACCTGGAACTCAAAATGACCGTAGCGAGTCCTAAAAGCTGTCTTTAGGATATCCTCATCTCGAACCCAAACCTAATGATAACCAGACTGCAAGACTATCTTCGAAAAGAACTGCGCCTCCTGCAGCTGATCAAATAAATCATCGATCCTCGGAAGCAGGTACTTATTCTTGATCGTGACCTTGTTGAGCTCGCGGTAATCTATGCAAAGCCTCAATGAGCCATCCTTCTTCTTTACGAAGAGTACCGGCGCTCCCCACGGTGAACTGCTCGGACGAATAAAGCCTAACTCGCGCAACTCATCCAACTGCTTCTACAATTCCCGTAACTCTAACGGTGTCATACGATACGGAGCCTTCGAAATAAGCACGGTACCAGGCACAAGATCAATCTGGAACTCGGTGTGTCGATAAGGTGGTAACCCCGGAATCTCCTGGAACGCATCGGGAAAACCACAAACGACCGACAACTGGTTAATACTTAAAGCAGCTGGCTCCTCAACGGCATACGATAACAGGCAAGAAAGCTACTCTCCTCTGGGCTCGGTAATAAACTGGAACTCTGGCACGCCAGGTATACAGAACGTGACTATCCTCGCGGAGCAGTCCAATATAGCGTGGTACTCGGCGAGCCAATCCATGTCCAAGATAACATCAAAATCGGACATCGGCAACACAAATAGGTCCGCAGGCAAAAAGATATCCCCAATCAGAACTGGGCAAGACGAATAAAATCGGTCTAATACTGCAGTCTTCCCTAAGGGCGTCGATACTGACAAACCCTCACGGGCAGACTCCATGGGCAAACCAGTCGATTGGTAAAAATCATTGACCACAAAGGAATGCGATGCACCAGAATTAAATAATACACGTGCAATGCATGCAGAAACAGGGAGAGTACCCTCGACGATCCCTCCTGATGATTGAGGGTCCTGCTGTGTGACATAAAATCTGTCCTGGGCCTGTTGGGGAGGTGCAGGTCCCCTCTGAGGTCTTTGCTGATGCTACTGCCGCTATGATGGCCTGATCTGCTGCCTCTGCTGCTGTGGGGGAGGCCCTGGAGGCTGGTGTTGTGGTCGCTACTGTTGCTGTGGTAGATGTCGTGGGGGCTGATGCGTTATCCTCGGCTACTGCCGCTTTAGATGGGGACACCCATGCATGTGATGTCCTGTCCTACCGTACCCAAAGCAAGTACCTGCGAACGGTCCCAGATGTGGTGCTGGGGGTACTGCTGGTGCTCGAAATGTTGGACGGGTCATGCATCGCTGCTGTGAACGATGTTGCTGCTGCTGGGAACTATTAGAGGGCGCCTTCTTCTTCTGATCTCCCCTCTGGTCATGGGTTCTCTGTAAACTGGCCCAATCTGACTCATAAATCTGTGCCCTCTTCATGATCTACTCAAAAGTCAGAAGCATGTGTCCAATCACACGACTCCTGAGGGCAGGACGCAAACTATTCTCAAAATGGCGAGCCTTCCACCCCTCATCATCAACAAGGTAGGTCGCGAATCTCGATAGCTCGATGAAATGTGCCTCATACTGGGAAACTGTCATATCTCCCTGGAATATAATCTTAAACTCTAATGCGCGCTGCTATCGCACATGCACGGGAAATAACTTTCGGTCAAACCAGTCTACAAAGTCCTCCTAGGTTCACTCAAAATCGGCCGTTACCGATCGGGCTACAGATGCCCACCAATGTTAAGCCTCACCCTGAAGAAGGAATACAGCTAATGGGACTCGCTGCTGGGTCGTACATCTCATGGTGTCAAATATCTTCTCCACCTCAGAGCACCATATCTCTGCTGTAATAGGGTCAGGCTCGCCCCGAAAATGCGGAGGATTGTACCGTTGAAAGTCCTTGAGAAGGGCGCTCGCACGCTCCTGCTCAGCCTCGGCTAGTGTCACAGTGGGACGCCTGCTCTGCCCCTAAAGAATAGCAGTCATCGCCTGAAGCATCTGCTGCACCTGAGTGAAGGAACAAGGGCCTATCACCCTTGAGAATTCTCAAAGGCATAAACATTAAGGGTTTATGTCAAAAAATTGCTAAGTCATTCGGACTCGAAACCTATTCATTCTAAGTTCATAGCAGATATGTGATGTGATCTCAGGTATTCCCAAGTTATGCTCTGATACCAACTTCTGTCATGCCCCAAACTCGAAAAATGGGCTCACAAAATTCCCGATTGCCGAATCCGGCGCCGATAGCTTCTATAGTACCGCATTCTCGAATTCTGACACTTACATGCCAGATTCCGATCCTGGGATCCTATAAGGAGAATTTTCAGTATGAATTTTTTTTGGTGATGGAGCATAACCACAAGCATAATTAAGTCACAAAACAACATCACCACATATCCACTATATCAAAAACTTCAAGTACAAAGTGGGAAGGAAAATACATGGTGATCAAAAAGCTTTAAAATGATCAGATGCACGCTCCTGCCTCAACGCTATTGCTGTCCAATGACACTTGCACGCAACGGTCATGCATAAGCTTACAAAAGCTTAGAGGGTGGTGTAAGTGTGTGCGCAAGGTAAGCGCCAAGTGTACAATATCAGAGTCATACGAAAATATATGAGTAAGTCCACGAATACAATCAGCTATACTAAAACGATGTGATGCAAGGCATGAATGCTATCGGCCATATGAAGGCAATGCGATGCGAGGCCTATGTAGCCAAATTTCATACGCGAGATGCAAGGCAAGCATGCCAGTCCTCTTTAAGTACACATATCAGTACAGTTCCTCTCTGGATATCATCGGGGTCTAGTACACCTCACACTGACTGCCTCCTCCCTAGCTGTACAGCCAAGTAAGTGGAATAGACCTCACATCCGCCTGACCAGTAGTCTGCTAATACCTACCCGGCTCATCGATAGCGGACTCATTTGTGAGCTGGTCAAACTCAGCCTAGCTTATAACCCCCTCACTTGGGCGGATAAGGCCACACCCCCTTCCAATCGACCACGACACAGTGGGAGACGCGCCCTACTGATATTCGGCACTCGGGTGCTCGTGTATCCACTCGGTTTAGACGTTGGAGCATCTCCTGGTACCAAAAAGGTTCTAGGACTTTCACCCAAGGATATCCTAAGTGCCCACAGTCTAGAACCAAGCATTTTCGATATCCGATACGGCCATTTACGATGTGTCTGTGGAGCCACGACCCTGATGTCGCTAGGGCGTGCAGTGATCACGACAAACAATGCAAAATGCATGAGTCACACCGTCAGTCATGCAACAATCCTGCATGTACCACGCGATCATGTGGGGCACTCCGTCTCATAAGGAGTCCCGTAAATGTCTCGGCCCAATGACTTGTGCTATGATCAAACATTCCTCATATCAAGCATACATATGATGCGTATGGGCATGAATCATGGAGTTGCACTAAGCATGTTATAAGGTGATGAACGACCCTCACAACGAAGGTGGGCCTAGATGGCCTACGCACAACAAGTATGGGCCTATCAATGGGCCTAGGGAGATTTATAATGCAAACATTAAACCAACATTATTCTTACAATGTTGACGTTAAACCAACATTGCTCCCAAGGCATGGCCTGTCATAAACCATGGAGAAATCACGCATTGCAATGGACCCTAAGGACAACCCGTTGGGCCTCGACCCATGGGCTTTAGATACATCAAATGGGCCGTATCACGTGGGCCTTACATTCATCAAATGGGCTGCATTAATGGGCCTCACCAACGGGCCTTATGTACATTGCAATGGGCCATAACCCATGGGCCTTGAAATACATCACAATGGGCCTCGTAACATGGGCCTTATGTATATCAGGTGGGTCACACCAATTGGGCCCCATATGTACATCAAATGGGCCACAACCCAAATAAGAGTGGTGACAATGATTTCCACCATTTAAAGTTCCTAAAGCACACCATAGCATATGTTTCCCATCCAACCTTTCCATAAATTAACATAGTGATATATGAAGTGGAAACAAATAATAGCTTAACAGGAAACTTAGCCCTTAGAAATTTTGAACGGTGGACATCCCTGTCCACTACCTTAGATGGTGGGGTCCATTGGACTATGGATCTGACTCATTCTTAGTCCCATGCCATAAAATGATCTTTCAAAATGGATAGACGGTTTGGATGCCACATATGCATCATGGTGGGTCCCACTGTCCAAACAGTGGATAGTGGTGAGGTCACAGAGGTCCCACCGTCCACTGTGAACGGCGTGCATGAACAAATGCATCCTAGTAGGCTCCACCGTCCGCCTGGATAGTGGGAATATAACGCACATATCACTGTGGGTCCCACGTGGGGCCCACTATAATGTTTATATTCAATCGAACCCGTTTATAAGGTCGCACGTACTTGGATGAATGGGAGAAACAAATTTCATATTGATTCAAAACTTCTGTGGTGACCAAAAGGGCTCCAATGACAGACATTAAATCTCCACTATTTCCTGTGATGTGGGCCACCTGAGCATTAGATGAATCTGAGCTTTGGAGGGGGCCCACTTCAGGAAGTGGCCCACCATATGCACGGGTTGGATGACAAATATACATCATGGTGGGGCCCATGGCTGGGATCGTGGGTCCCTGCTAATCCGCCCGCCCGCCAGCAGCAGCAGGCACTGCCTGCGCCTCTAACAGCAGCAGCGTCAGCTGCTGCATGTTGGTTTTTTTTTTGAAATCATGTTTTATCATGGTTTTTCATACATGGGGCCCACTTAAGTTGAATCCAACCAGCCACTGAATTCCATGGCCCGATATCGTCCAAATGAGTCCAATATCCAGTATGTTTTAGCTTAAGGTGGCTCCTAGTCAATTTTTAACGGTAAAAATCAATATTTTCTATGCTATGGCTCACCAGAAAAATCGTATTAACATCATTTTTCGGCTCAACGCCTAAAATGATCCGTGGAAGGGAATGGATGGTGTGGATTAAATACTTACATCAAGGTGGGGCCTACACAAGCGACCCACCCAAATAGCCTCGAACCAAGGCTAATATTTATGTTTTCCTTTTAATGTCCTAGATGCTGGACAGTTTTGGCATAGTACATACATTTGAGGTGGGCTCCACCTATGGACGTGGGCCACCAAAAGAAAGGGTTGGATGGCATGGGAAATACATACATCAAAGTGGGGTCCATCCAAGTGGGCCACACAACTACATCATCACAAAAAAAAGGAAAAGAGAGAGAGAGAGAGAGAGAGAGAGAGAGAGAGAGAGAGAGAGAGAGACGCATGATGATGGAGGGACCCCGGCACTATGGGCCCTCCCTTGCATGATCTATAACATACATCAAGTGGGTCCCATTTCATATGGGCCCATCGATCAAAATTAATGGTGGAGATCCTTTCTCCACCGAAATAGAAGGTCTAGATGACCCCTTTTCAAGTTAGAAAATAAACATCATGATGGGGTCCATGGAGAATGGCCCCATCATGGAATGATCATGAAGATCAAGGTGGGCCATCGGCCACATCTTAGGGTCCGAAGTGAGATTCATACCATTGATTGGTAGGCCTCACTTGGCCCATCATAAGAACATGAAAATCTAGCCTATAGAAGCACCCACCATTCGATCTTCTCGGTCCGTTGGAAAGCCGGTCTCTTTATGTCTCACTTTTATGGTGGAAGATGAGGTTTGAATGGTTAGGATGATGGATTTTTGGGATGGAAAGGTGGGCCACCAAAATCACTTTTTTTCTCACTTGGGATGGCTTGGATGTCCACTTTTTATTTCTCTTTGGTTCCTTGGAAATTGTGTAGAGAGATAGAGAGAGAGAATGTAAGGAGAGAGAGTGATGGGTGATGGAGTGATGGATGTGAGGTGAGTGAAGGGTTGACTTTGGTGGTTGCTTAACTTATGGAGAAAGAAAGCATGGGTGCTCTTGTATTTGACATGAGTGATGGATTGATTGATTGATTGATTGATTGATGGGACATGTCGTAGAGATTCTCTTGGGATTGCAAACACGCGGTATTTTCTTTGAAATAAACACCGGCCCACATCTTCCGGCCAGGGTATCGCATCGGTGCGTGAGTCGCAGCGTTGGAACCGTGGCGATAGTGCGGTCGGAATGATACAAGTCTCGAATTAAACCGACTCAATTCTACAGGATATGACTTAGGGTCGCGCGTAAACGTTGATTATCGGTCGCAGGTTGCCAGAATTCGACAGGAAGGATTGTGGGAGTCGACGGAACAGTACGGACTAGGATACGGGTCTTACAAATGTAATATAAAACATATGAGGATCCTAGAATGGTTTTGGGTTTTAATTTTTCTTAAAACCCATTTGAGGATCCTAGAATGCCTATTTGTTGCATTTTGAATTTCTTGCACTTGATAAGCAAGCAATTATTGTAAAGAGAAGTAAATGCATATAGCATACAAGTAATAAATAAGACAAGCAAAAGTTAACACCATGAAGACTATGGTTAAGGTTTTGAGTAACACAACCATGTAAAGGAACTGAAACAAGAGCCAAAACACGGTGGCTATGGAGAATAATTCAACTGTTGAAACTTGAAAACCATGAAATTTAGTTAGAATAATAAGAATAGCAAGAAGGCATACAAACTTGAAAACCATGAAATTCAGTTGTACAAGTGTGATTTATTCAAATAATGGATCAAATATGTAAGGGATCCGGTCCATTAATTGAACAAATATATTACCCTGTAATCATGTTGTGTAAAAAAAAAAAAATTTATTTTCTAATTAGTAGTTAAAATAGTTAGAGGAGAAATTTGGATAGTTAAAAATGTATTACAATGGTCCAGATTTTACTTGCATCCGTAGGTAAAGCAATAGGTATATTTTGTAACAAAAAATTATAAATAATATCCAATTAGCATGCCCATTTGATAAATGGTCCATATCTTTAACATGTGTACCCATCTTTATTAAGTAGGATATAGTATACACAATCTCTCCCGGAGATGTAACGTATTCACACCAAAAGTTTTTTTTCCACCAATTTAATGCCCAGCTAGCTGCTAGTTGTGTGTGAGCATTTCTCATATATATATATATATATATATATGGGAAATTGTACTATGAGGTCGACCTCATGGGAACTTCCCATGAGGTCGAGCTATGTGGGCCCACCGTGATGTATGTCTGACATCTACCCCATTAGTTAGATGCACCATTCCATGGTGGGCCACTGGCTTAAAAATCAAGTCAATCCATGACCTGGGTGGGCCACACCACATACAATAGTCGATAAGGGTCACCCTCCCATTAAGACATCACAAAGAATGCCCTTTGTGAGTGGGATTAACATTGTCTCTTATGGGTGGAGCCTTCCCACACTAATCAAGAATGAAGACCGACTAATTTATCTGATTTTACTAATTAGTTTGTCATAGCCTCACTAAGCTAGCCACATAGGTAGGAAACATTGACATTACTCATATTCCAAGTTACGAACCTAGTCACACCTAGTATGTGACAAGGTTAATTATATTTTTAAATAGGATTGGTAAGCCACATGCACTTAAGGGAGCCCATTTACACACCATGCATGTGGCAAAGAGGTACTCATGTTTGTAATCTACCATCTACCGGTTGGTATTGACCATGTAATTGTCCATATTCGACCTTGCAACTGGTAACCATGGTTGGAAGATCGACGGTTACCTTAGCGGGCACCCACATGCAGTCGAATCCAGGTCCAAGCCCTAAAAGAATGAAACTTCAAAGTAAAAGGGTAGAAGTACATGACGACCCAACCTAATATGCCCATTCATAAGAATGACACTTTGTTAAAGTAAAATATGAACCATTGAAATCAGAATTATCAACATTCTTCTAGGACCCGACCTAATATGCCCATTCATAAGAATGACGCTTTGTTAAAGTAAAATATGAGCCACTCAAATCAGAATTATCAATAATCTACTAGGCTTGCGAGTATATCATTGGAGCTTCATATGACTTCGCCAAACTATTTACGAAAATTGAAAATGTAAGACATTGCAATTTCATATAAGCAGTTTCAATATAAAATTGAAGATAATTAATATTGAGACCACATTAAATTCAATAATGCTTACTGTATTCAATCTGCATGATGTCCTATGATGTTGGTTAATATAATATGTTAGTCTACCATAGCTTAAGATTTTGACCAAGCGTAATTTATGCAAGTTTACTATAATCACATTAGCTAACATTTCAACCTCTTCACATGAGAAGGTGTCATAGCCAATTGGAAAACGCAATGAACTCCATGTGCTACATATCATCTTCGTGTGGTACAAAAATGTCATTTCATTTGCAAAACTCAAAATATGATGAACTTGATTAGGTCGAATGAAGTCAAGTTAGGTTTTCCTCTTTCCCTTTTCTAGTCATTCCTAGTTCCTTAGTCTAGCCTTAAATCTATAATCTTCTCTATCCTTCTTCCATTTGTCTAACAGAAGATGTTCAAATGTTTAAAGGTTCTTCTCTAGCATAATTGATTTCCTACTATTTGTAAATCTAAGAAGGCCCAAGTTATAATGATGAAAAGTGTCATGGGATGTTATGTTGGTTGTCTATCCACCAGAGAGAGTGGAGAAGCAGCTTGTCGTAGAAGCTTTGCTTCCAGGATGAAGCCAAGCCTAAAAGATCAATGCGCAGGAGGCCAAACATTCTGGGCTGGAAGGTGTTAGATTATCTTTACTCCCAAATTAGAGGTATATAGACAAATGGACACAACGGTAGATGCGATGTTTTATATTTTTTCTACCATAAATTCCTATTTTTAATTTTTCTATTCTCGATTTCCTTTCTAATATAAAATATTAATTTCACTATTGATGTGTTTATTTGACGCCTTTGTTTATAGATATGGGATTTTTTCTAAACTTGACTCATTTACTGTGGAGCATGAAGTATGCCTCTTCATTAGCAGCTATGCAATTAATTATTGGGACTTAAATTCGCCGAGCTAGCGATTCAATTCCACACTATATACAAGAAAAAAATCTCTTGAATGCCAACAAACCACAAATTCCAACACCAATCAGCTCTTAAGGTCTCTTAAATTAACTAAACCAAAAGCCATGTTTAAACCATAGATTGGCTTTTAGCTTCAACCCTTAAAGTAGCACCACTCCTAATTGTAGGTCCGTTGATCAGAACCACCCATGTTATTGCTCTGATTCTCCACTAAAACCAATGGGATGTTTTAGACCAATGATTTTTGCAGTTGAATGTGATCCATCGAAAATTTTCTTTTTAATCCTATACATATATAGCACTCAGTGTAAGTACCTTTTTTTGGCTCATGCAACCAAAACAATATGGATGGTTCATATATGACATTGGGATTAACTACCCATGATAGGTGGGCCACCATGTTGGCACTTCCAGGAGAGAGTATGCATGTGCAGGTGAGGAGAGGTTCCCTTTATTTTATCAAGCTAATCATAATTACCCACCTTAAATGCAATCTGCACGGTTCTTAAAGTGGGCCCACCATGAACATTCTCAGGCTACCCCAAATATCTGGCTCGATCATACATACTATTCTAATGGTTTTCTAGCTGTCTGTCTTTTTAAATTTAGCTTGTCTCATCATCCAACTTACCTGAATATCATGGGCAATCCTTGAATAATATCCTCATACCATTTAGCAGCTGAATTCTCACTAAAATTTCATGGAATTGTGGGCCACATGAGAATGGCATGATGCAACAGTGGGCCACACAAGATTCAAAATGACGTAATGGTGGGCCCCAATATCTCTTTTGATGGATTGTTCCACTTCCACTTGAGTTTCTAGTTTTAATAACTCCAGGCAGGCCATGTTTTGTTTTAATGGTGTGCACAAGGGAACCAAACTCGGGTGATTTAGCCTTTTAAATTGACAAAACCCATGTGGATGAAAATGCGGAGAAAAATCCACGTGAGTTATTTGATATACTAGCTTATCATGATGTTGATAGACATGCCCCTCGAAAACTGTACCCATTGTACATATGAGCATAAATTAACGGAAACGGATTGGCTACTCCCCCTGCCATCAGCCGGGTGGCTAGTGGTCGGTGCTCTGTGGGCTCTAACATGATGTATGTGTTTCATCCATTCCATTCATCCATTATTAAAGATCATTTTAGGGATTGATCCCAAGATTGAGAGGAATATAAATCTCAGTTGGACCACACCACAGGAAAACAATAGTTATTGGATATCCACCATCAAAAACCTCATAAGACCCACTGTACTGTTTATTTGACATCTAATCAGTTGATTAGGTCATACAGGCCTAGATGAAGGGCAAAAACAAAAATCAGCTTGATCTAAAACTTTTATGGCCCCCAAAAGGTTTTTAATGGTTGATGGTCATTAAATAGTGTTTCCTGTAATGCGGTTCAGATGCGATTGGAATACACCTCCTTTTTAGTCTTTTAGCATAAAATGATATGGAAAAATATATGAATGGCATGGATGAAACACATACATCATGGTGGGGCCCATAGAGCACAGACCACCAGCCATAGGCTGTGGTAGGGGAGTAGCTAATCCGTTTCCTAAATTAAACTACCCAAATTGCTAGGGTGATCATCCAATATAACATTGATTTTTTAATGGGATGATTAACTATTTTCATTTTTTACCGTAGATTAAATGTCTACCAATTGTGGATTTAAATAACCTTCCTAGCAACTTCCCACGCTTCAAACATGGGAAGGGGTGGACTAGCCCTCCCAATTCATCTCCACCGTCCACTCACTGGATGTGGAATCTCCGTGTCCATGGGATCTCATGCACGAGCTGGAGGCTAGTGGGGAAGACTAACAATATCAGCGAATGGATAACGGTCCCACAATCTTTCAAGGACTACATGGGCCACTACATGTTGGGTCATCTATACCGTGAGGACTCCAACGTGGTTGCTGACACCGCAGCGACCTACGCCTCTAATCTTATGCTGGGAGGTACGTGATGGAAAGGAGATAAGGGTGTTCGACGTTGATGAAACCGTGCTAACGTACTGTACTATGCGCAACAAGGATTTGGGGCTGAGCCATACGATAATTCCTTATTCCATGATAATGGTGATGATGGTGGGATGGTCTAAAAATTAATCTTATAACCCTAGCACATAAAACAATATCCATGAGCTGTTAATTCAACTAGTGAACTACGTGATGGTTAGATAAACCATCCACCAACCTACGTGATAGTTAGATAAACCGTCCTATCTAATTCTAAAGGTGTCTAGTTTTCATGGTGAGGAACAAAGAAAAATAAAATAAAATAAAATTGGAAGCATGCCAAGCTAGAAGGAAAATTCTCATATATATTTGAACCGTCCACCTACCTAGCGGGCTCTATCTGACCAATCCAATGATCATGCCACATGATTTACATTTTGGGTGCAAGTGATTTAATTGATAATAAAACTATTTCATTTGAATTATTATTTTTTAAAAATTGAATAACAGTTGGAGTAATTTTCACCTGTCGGGCATCCCCACCAAGGATCTAATGGATGGCTGGTTTAGATTGATCACATCACATGCAATGTGTCATGAATTAGGAGACAAATACCCCTTCTTAATGCTGCACCAGTGGACCACTTTAGAAATCCCCACCCAGGCCTTTCTTTTTTCCTGAAGCGTAGGGGTATGAAAAGTGTTCTCATATTAGGTTTTTATTTTCTGTGAATTCATCATTTCATTGGAATATCAGAACCGTGAAAGCAGTGGATCCTACCATAGAGATCACCTAAGCAAAAATTGGAATAATCTATTGATTATCTAGACAACAAAAGTACATTGAGTTGGATTGTAGGCTTTCCATTGATTTTGACGGTGCAGCCCATCTGTACAGTGAAACATCATGGTTTCTGCCCAAGATGCTCTTCATAAAAATTGCCACCATCTGCACGGCTTGGATGTTATAAACAAGTAGCATGTTACCTTCAAAAATAGCTCTGTATGCTAGACTTCCCATGCAACATAGTATGTGTGAACGTTTCTCTTTAAACATCATTTTGTATGATAAAGCATTCAGTGTTACGTTATCAAGTAATCAATCTTCATACACGTGGCATACTACGACATCACTACCGTTTATTTAATGGGCCCTTCTGTGGATAGGCCATATGCCAAAAGCCTCACCAATTAGATGATTATATCCATAGTAGTGAAACTCCCCTTCAATCTAGTTTGACTTTTGAGTTTAGGGCACGCCAAATGAAAGGTCAGTATTTATTACATAGTGGGCCGCATTGATAAAAACCCACCATCCCACCACAATAAAAAGTCCACTCCTCTCCACATCTTTCTCATGATTTTGGTTCAAGCATGGCTTCAATTAGCTTGTTTCCTCTTTTGGGTGCTCCTTGTCATGGCTTTCTTGAGCCATGATGTGTGCCATGCAGCCCAGCACTTGTTGGGCACCGCTGATCTAGTGGGCCCACCCGCATCAACAGCCCAACGCTCACTCGCAAACGTTAACTTTGAAGCCAGGGCCCTCATAGGCACCGATGCCAATGCTAGTGCTAATGTACTACACCAAAATCGCTTAACTGGAACGGTTAGGATTTTGGTTCAGAAATGGCTTTAAGCCGTTCCTGATTCTAAACGGTAATGAACCGTACTCAAATTCCTTGCTATTATACTGCATTTCCACTATTTTGTTGGTGTGTCCCAATTAAGTGTTGGATCTTCTTATTTCTTTTATTATTGTTTTATTATTTTATTTTGAAATAGATGAACGGAATGGATTTGATTAGTAACCTCTGAGTGGACCCCACAAAGCCCGAGAGGCACATTGGTTAATATCTGCTGCGGATTACTGATTTGTTTTCAGCCTTTTCTTACGCCAAAAGCTCCCAAACCGTATTTCGCATCCATTTCCGTCTCCCTCTCTCGATCTCCCTCTCCCTCTCCCTCTCTTAATCACCCTCTCTTTCGATCTCCCTCTCCCAATCTTAACCCTCTCTCTCTCCAGCCAAATTTGGAAAATGCCAATACTTCCAACCTACATTTTGAAGAATTTCCTAGAATTCGCAAAATCCCCAATCTTTCTCGCTCTTCTCGCCTTCTTTTTTTGCCATAGTGGTCTCGATCCGCCCCCCTAGGGCCATTTGAGATGGACTACACGGTCCAGATTGGCGACCATCAGATCCTCACCACCATAGCTGAAAGTGACATTGATGCCCAGATGTGGGTGCACAATGTCCGCCAGCTCTATTATCTGAAGACCGCGTTCATAGGCGTTGATATCGTATGGGACTCGAAGAAGCTCAAGAAGGAGTGCCTTGTGCTCTCCATCGAAAATGTGATAGAGCTGCAGCCGATCGTCGAGAGGAAACTGATTAAGGTCAATAAGAAATGCAATTCAATTGAATTGCAATTCAATTTAAAGAGACCTATAATAACTGAATTTGTGTTGTGATATTATCTTATTAATTAGATGTAACACACTAGGATGAAGTGCAAATACAAAAATCACCCTAAGACAAATATCAAGCAGGCCACACCGTAATGGTTTTATGTCATCTCATTGGTCTAGCTTATCATAGCTTTCAAGGGCTAATACTTGGTACATATGGTTAACATATAGGTTTTCCTAGCTTCTCCTCTTCTCTATGCCTTCAGTTTGGTTTTTCCTTGTATACATCCTCCTTATGATAGGCTGGGTCCGATTCCCTTTTGTTTGGACCCGCCCGAATGGCTGTACATCCCATTTTTCATTTAATCAAATGATAGTGGATTAGTTTTAAAAAAAACAAAAAAAAACATATAGGTTTTCTCCTGATGAGCGGATAGATTTACCCCCACAAAGCTGGGATGTTTTTTGTAGTTGCTTAAAACAAGTGTGCTAAATTATTTGGATCTGAAATTTTTTAAGGCCTGATCCATCCCGACTACTACATTAAAAGCTTGTTGGCTTAATTCCTACACAATAACATTGTTGGGATTTTCTTCCTTTTTTTTTTTTTTGTGCGCGAGCGTGCATCACTCCTAAAGACCACAATAACATTATTGGAATGTTGGTGCCTCTAGGATGTATGGCAAGTCAAGGGCAATCATATGATATGGCTATTGTCCTCGTGTGCAGATGTTGCGTTCTCTGCTGTTCGTGGTTCGATCTGTGATTTTTTTGTGTTGCCTTAAGTTCAAATCGGCTTCAGCTTTAGATCTTCATAAGAAGTAGGTTTCTGGAATGGAAAGTGAAGTGAAGGTAGTTTCTTGTTGGGACAGATGCTGGAAAATATATAGCGAGGCTATCCAGGGGGTGTTTATCTCTGGGCATTGTGGGGTCGGGTTTTTTCTTCTTGTTGATGGTTCATGAGGTGGCTATGTTCTGGAAGTGATATTTGGCTAATGTGTGGCTGCTTGGCATCAATTATAATGTTGGTGACGATCGGTGCAGGCTACATACAGGTGTGGGCCATTGAGAGTGGGGCGTCTGAATTGTTTGAATATAGCAGATTTTGTTCTAAGCTCAGTCGTTTGGGTGGAATGGCTGGGCAGATTTGGACTAGTTGTTTCAGAGGATAAGGCTACTGGTTTGTTGTAAAGGTAATAGGTTGTAAATGCAAGAAGGGTGGGAGCATCTGGCTGTGAGTATGATTGTAGCTTGTGTAGCGGAGGAGTCGGGAAATGTCCCCTTGCTGATGGTTCGCGAGGGCATACTACGACATCACTACCGTTTATTTAATGGGCCCTTCTGTGGATAGGCCATATGCCAAAAGCCTCACCAATTAGATGATTATATCCATAATAGTGAAACTCCCCTTCAATCTAGTTTGACTTTTGAGTTTAGGGCATGCCAAATGAAAGGTCAGTATGTATTACACAGTGGGCCGCACTGATAAAAGCCCACCATCCCACCACAATAAAAAGCCCACTCCTCTCCACATCTTTCTCATGATTTTGGTTCAAGCATGGCTTCAATTGGCTCGTTTCCTCTTTTGGGTGCTCCTTGTCATGGCTTTCCTGAGCCATGATGTGTGCCATGCAGCCCAGCACTTGTTGGGCACTGCTGATCTAGTGGGCCCACTTGCATCAACAACCCAGCGCTCACTCGCAAACGTTAACTTTGAAGCCAGGGCCCTCATAGGCACCGACGCCAATGCTAGTGCTAATGTACTACACCAAAATCGCTAAACTGGAACGGGTAGGATTTTGGTTCAGAAATGGCTTTAAGCCGTTCCTGATTCTAAACGGTAATGAACCGTACTCAAATTCCTTGCTATTATACTGTATTTCCACTGTTTTGTTGGTGTGTCCCAATTGAGTGTTGGATCTTCTTATTTCTTTTATTATTGTTTTATTATTTTATTTTGAAACAGATGAACGGAATGGATTCGATTAGTAACCTCTGAGTGGACCCCACAAAGCCCGAGAGGCACATTGGTTAATATCTACCGCGGATTACCGATTCATTTTCAGCCTTTTCTTACGCCAAAAGCTCCCAAACCCTATTTCGGGTCCATTTCCATCTCCCTCTCTCGATCTCCCTCTCCCTCTCCCTCTCTCAATCACCCTCTCTTTCGATCTCCCTCTCCCAATCTCAACCCTTTCTCTCTCCAGCCAAATCTGAAAAATGCCAATACTTCCAACCTGCATTTTGAAGAATTTCCTAGAATCCCCAAAATCCCCAATCTTTCTCGCTCTTCTCCCCTTCTTTTTTTTTTCAATCCTCAGTACAGCTAAGAAATCTCTCTCTCTCTCTCTCTGTTGAAGAAGCATTAGCCATAGTGGTCTCGATCCGCCCCCACCTAGGGCCGTTCGACATGGACTACATGGTCCAGATTGGCGACCGTTAGATCCTCACCACCGTCGCCGAAAGTGACATTGATGCCCAGATGTGGGGGCGCGATGTCCGCCAGCTTTAATGTCCGAAGATCGCGTTCATAGGCGTTGATATCGTATGGGACTCGAAGAAGCTTAAGAAGGAGTGCCCCCTGTGCTCTCCGTCGACAATGTGATAGAGCTGCAGCCAATCGTCGAGAGGAAACTGATTAAGGTCGATAACAAATGCAATTCAATTGAATTGCAATTCAATCTAAAGAGACCTCTAATAACTGAATTTGCATTGTGATATTATCTTATTAATTAGATGTAATGCACCAGGATGAAGTGCAAATACAAAAATCACCCTAAGACAAATATCAAGCAGGCCACACTGTAATGGTTTTATGTCATCGCATTGGTCTAGCTTATCATAGCTTTCATGGGCTAATACTTGGTACATATGGTTAACATATAGGTTTTCTCCTGATAAGCGGATAGATTTACCCCCACAAAGCTGGGATGTTTTTTGTAGTTGCATAAAACAAGTGTGCTAAATTATTTGGATCTGAAATTTTTTAAGGCCTGATCCATCCCGACTACTACATTAAAAGCTTGTTGGCTTAATTCCTACACAATAACATTGTTGGGATTTTCTTCCTTTTTTTTTTTTTTGTGCGCGAGCGTGCATCACTCCTAAAGACCACAATAATATTATTGGAATGTTGGTGCCTCTAGGATGTATGGCAAGTCAAGGGCAATCATATGATATGGCTATTGTCCTCGCGTGCAGATGTTGCGTTCTCTGCTGTCCGTGGTTCGATCTGTGATTTTTTTGTGCTACCTTAAGTTCAAATCAGCTTCAGCTTTAGATCTTCACAAGAAGTAGGTTTCTGGAATGGAAAGTGAAGTGAAGGTAGTTTCTTTTTGGGGCAGATGCTGGAAAATATATAGTGAGGCTATCCAGGGGTGTCTATCTCTAGGCATTGTGGGGTCGGGTTTTTTCTTCTTGTTGATGGTTCATGAGGTGGCTATGTTCTGGAAGTGATATTTAGCTAATGTGTGGCTGCTTGGCATCAATTATAATGTTGGTGACGATCGGTGCAGGCTACATACAGGTGTGGGCCATTGAGAGTGGGGCGTCTGAATTGTTTGAATATAGCAGATTTTGTTCTAAGCTCAGTCGTTTGGGTGGAATGGCTGGGCAGATTTGGACTAGTTGTTTCAGAGGATAAGGCTACTAGTTTGTTGTAAAGGTAATAGCTTGTAAATGCAAGAAGGGTGGCAGTATCTGGCTGTGGGTATGCTTGTAGCTTGTGTAGCGGAGGAGTCGGGAAATGTCCCCTTGCTGCTGGTTCGCGAGGCGGCGATGTTCTGGAAATTATTTCTGCCCTTTCAGTAGCTGCTTGGCATCAAATGTCTTGGTGGAAAGCCCTGTTTTGATACGAAGAAAGGGTGGCTTTAGCTTTCTTCTTTGTTTTTTTCTTTATTTTCAGTTTTTCTTATTTCATGATATGAAAGGTGAGGCCTGCTCTTTTGTGTAGAGCCCACTCGAAAGTGTAGCTTGTACATCATCTATTCTTATTAACAAAGATTTAGGGGCATGGCCCTGCTTTTGAAAAAAAAAAAAAAAGGGCAATCATATGAAGGAGCAAAATCAAGAGAAATCAGCCATACAGGCCGGGATGAAGGAAACAAAAGAAACAAGGCCTAATATGCATATATACTAATAACATTGATCATCTCCTCTCCTAATACAAATTTTATTAATAAATTCTATCACTTTCTTTCCTATCATCTACAAATTTTTTATTTATATTTTTTCTACCACAATCTTTATCCCATTTTATTATTTTCTCTTCCTATATATCAAAGTTTTTATTCATCAATTTCTCTCGGACTCATTTTCACTTGCTCTCCTGATTGGCACCCTATGTTTACTCTCTTCATTTCTTTGTATCTACTTACTACATGTCTCTTACCCATCAGTGTTTTTAAATTCCATGTAGCAAGATAAATACAATTCTCCTAGGCTAGCTTCTTTACCCACTCGCATCCAGAGTGGTGTGGAAATTAATCCTTGCTTGTTTTTGTTAACAAACGGCTATTGTTGCGACGAGTCACTTCTAGACGCTCTAGCCAACTTTTGCGCGTTTGTCACTACACCCAGGTTTTATTGTCACACGTTGCATACAGGGAATGCTTTAACGTGAGTTGGGAATGTCGGGTTTTCAGATTCATGATAAAAGCCATAGTATAAGTTTCAAACCGGTTGCCAATCTGATATAACCCTCCTCCTTAATTCAAGTTCGGAATCCGTAATGAGAGTACAAAACTCCCTCTAGCTGAATGTGATTGGCTGTTACATAGGTTGATTACAATTAACCGCTTTCAAATAGTCTATTAGATAGGTTGATTTCAACAAGTTGATTACTTAGTTTTTACCAATTATTTGAGTGTTCTTTTTAAATATGCAGTGGATAACTAAGATTGGGATCATCATGAGGTGGCCATGATGGAGTTTAAAGAAAATTGACTCAAAATACTTTAATGTTAGTTAAAAAATAAATCATCATCTATTCATATCAGAGGTCTTGTACATCAGCCACGTTGTCAATAGGTGATGCACATAAAGGTAAGTGGAGAAGATGTATGTTAGCAAAAGAGGCCTTTATTTGTTTAGTACCAAAACAAGAAGACCTTTTCTCTCAACAATATTCAACTATAGATTTGCATATGCAATGCTAGGGTAGGGGAAGTTGTTTGTGAGGAGTATATTCACATTCCCCTTCATAACTAAGAGTACAGGTTAACATGGACTGGGAATGATACAGCTTCATCTCCATCACCAACCATGATCGTGTGCTCCCCTGCTGGCAAAACAAGGTAAGCTGTATCTGTCACCGCACTCAAGCTCTTACAGACGTCAATCGAGAACTTCACCGTCTTGGTCACACCAGTAGGTACGAACACCCGTTTGAACTCTACCACTTGCTTAACAGGACCTCCAACCAAATCGGCAGGCGGCTTAGAGTAGACCAAGATGACGTGGGACCCATCTTGATGCCCTACATTACTCACTTCAATCTCAACGTTGATTGCATCGCCACATCTTGTCTCTTCCACCAACACAGACGGGCATGATGGCACAAATGCATTGGGTTTTAAGCTAATGTCATGGCAATGTTGGTGCGCCTTCAACTTCTTTGTAACAGATGATGGCGCAGATGTGAGCTTGTACTTGAACTGAGTGTAACTGAGCCCATAGCCAAATGGGTAGACCACCGGACCATCGAAGAATTTGTAGGTCCTCCCAGGGTAGCCCAAGTTATCAACTGGTCTCATTTGCATGGATGTCATTGGAAGCTTGGTTACATAGTCTGCAGTGTACCAAGTGATCGGTAGCCTCCCCCCTGGATTGTAATGCCCAAATACAACATCAGCGATTGCCCGACCGCCTTCTTGGCCAGGGTACCCAGCCCAGATGATGGCATTAATCTTAGGGTTGGTCTTAGCGAATGTGATGTCTACGCCTCCAGCAGAAAGTATGATGAGTACGACTGGGCCTGCGGCAGCATCGACAACATCAAGGATCAGCTGAGTCTGGTAACCTGGAAGGAGGAGATTAGTCCGATCCAAGCTTTCGGCCTCGATGGATAGATCTAACCCAGCAAAAATGATGGTTGCATCTGCTTCCTTTGAGGCTGCCACTGCTTGATTGATGAAGGACTGGTTCTTGCATGCCACATCAACACACCCCATCTCGTGATGAACTGTTGCCAGTGCAGAGAAGGCGTCCAGGGGAGTCACATAGTGGCATGGAATGCCTGTAGTAATACCAAACCAACATATGAATGTGTGATGCGTTAGTGGTGCATTCCACACTATGGTATTATAGCAAGGTTGGTTAGTACGGGAAGAACAAAATATCCCTCCTAATACGGATGGTTTGCTAGGGAATTTTCCAAGCTTTTAATGGACTGGATGGTAATTAATGGGACCAAGTGAAGATGGACCTAAACTAGCCCAATCAGGCCCATCACAACCCTACAGTGATGGACACTTCATTGGTAATTGACCAATTAGTTATCATTTGCCAAGAAGGAAATCCAAAAGGAACTAGGGTTTTTGGAGGGATAGCTCATGACAATTCAATTTCACTGAAATAGTCTCCTGATGTTTGGACTACATGGAACATGGGAAATTCTTGTTGGGAAAGATCTAAATCATGGAAACGAAAAATTAAAAATAAAATAAAATTACCGGCATAGTTTCCAATCATGGCTGTAGTTGCATTAGCATGTGGGCCCACCAGGACAAGCTTTTTGTACTTGTTGGATCTCAAAGGTAAGGTTTCACCCTCATTCTTGAGCAAAACAATCCCTTCCCTTGCAGATTCAGCTGCCAAGTCCATGTTCTCCATTGAACACACATCATCTCTTCCAAGCGAAGCAAATGTTGGGCTTCCATCAAAGAATCCAAGCCTCATTAGCACGACGTAGAGATTCCTCAATGCCTTATCCACATCACTCTCTCTGGCCTTTCCTTTCAAGATTGCTGATTCGGTGAAGTTAGTATAGTAGGTTCCACAGTCCAAATCCAACCCTGAAATTTTTTTAAAAAAAATGCAAAGAACCAAAAGCGAAAATTAATATATAATTAAAAAAAGATCTTGAATGCAATTTGAGTTATTGAGATTGGGAGCTTGCCAGCTTGGAGTACTTGAGCAACTGCATCCTCTGCTGTGTCGTTGAGCCATTTATGGCCATGATGAATGACCTCGATTGAATCACAATCGGCAACAATGTACCTATGAAAATTTTTAAGATTTAAATATTAGTTGCATGGTAGGTTACAGTGTAACTAGTTTATATAAATATATATATGTGTGTGTGTGTGTTGGGCTCGAATCCCCGATGCAACTAATTTCTTTCCTTTACAGATGTTTTTTTAAAAAGGTAAAATGTGCTCGAACCCACGATTCAACTAGTTGATTTGAGCATTTTGGGTGACCCAATCTTCGATCTGGATTTTCCATTCATTCCATACAACAATGGGCAATGCTCTTGAAAAAATCACAATGATTGGATCATGCGAAGAAATGCCAAATATATCAGGAAATGATTAACAAAATCGCTAGTAGAAATTTACAAGTTAAATTAACTAAGTGGAAAAAAATAATAATTATTGATTTTCGTAGCTATATGTGGACACTTCAAAACCATTTTCATTTATATGATTGAAATAAGAAAATACCAACATAGCTTCTTGTTTTTTTTAAGTTTAAAAATAAATAAATAAAACAACATTACCCATGAAGATCCCATTCTCCTCTTATCGTTTGAGATAGAAGTTTTGGGTCGGCGCATGTGGGGATGCCGTTGACACGGTTGTAAGAGCACATGACGCTGCTAACGTCTCCTTCCTTCACACACATCTCGAATGGACGAAGGAACGTCTCCACCATGTCTTGCTCAGTCACCTTCAGAAAAAATATTTAAAAGATACATGTATGAGGAAGATTCGGGACATTAATCAAGGATACCACATCATGAACTTGCCCAGGCCAAGTCAGCTCATCAGTGGGCCACATTGAATTAGGGCAATTGGTTTCTTTTTCTTGCCTATCTTTTATCATTCGATAGCAGCCCACATATTGAACGGCATGCCTTATTTTCATGATATGGACCAACTAGTGAAGGGAAGAGCTTAGATTGAGTAGTGATTACCCTTGCATCGAAGTGGTATCTATCGATGCCTAACCAGTTGTCGACGTCGTAAGCAGCATAATGCTTGCAGGATGCAGCAACCTTCAGTGGCCTAGAGTTCAAGTCCTTAGGATTTTTGTGCCCCGCGACGTCTTGCAAGCCCCTAACGTAATTCACAGCATAGCGGCCCACCACGAACGGGTCTTCACCTGGGGTCTCTGTGATTCTACCCCACCTGGGGTCCCTAACAACATTGATGTTAGGACTCCAGAATGTCAATCCAGCTAAACCTAAATTGTACATGGCCCTTGCCTCTGTAGAAACAACCTTCAATATGCAAGGAAAGAAGAACAACGTCATTAGCATAAGAACTCCAGTAGCTTATTTGGGAAATGTTCATTATTTTATATTTCATGAAATATATAGTGCTCCATCTTCCATTTGTTCAGCCCAACAAACTGTACATGTGGGACCCACTTTCTAGTTATCCAAACAGTTCAAAAGTGATGGGAGGTACGTACATAAAATCTCACACCCGATATCAGATATTGCTGACCATCAAATTAAGGTCTCATCTAACAAGCCCGGCCAACTTATGGACTGGGCTTGGTCCTACTAGCTTGGCCCGTGGTCTGGCTTGGGTGTCTGCAGACATGGCCTGGCCATGCCCGACCCAACCTGACTTAAAATGTATGTCTTATGTCCTATCAATATGCCATTCCAATTCTTGGTTAGGAAACTTATCCATCTTCAATGTAGACCATTGGTTCCATACCTCTAAGTTCTCCGTTTCTTTGTGCATGTGTGATCTACTTGATCAACATAAATATTAAGAACAATCAAGTGGAAAATAAAGATTTTATCACTTTTCAAGGTGGTTGGGTCGGGTTCGAGCCCAATCAATTATTTAATTTTCAATCTCCTTTTGTTGTGCTAGGCTCATGCTAATCGCGGCTAAACTGATCAGCCCATGGCCAGCCCTGGCCCCACCATTGCTGGGTCCAATGAAATTGAGAATCTTATAATACACCTTTGTATTAACCAATATTATTTCTAAGATTACAAACAAAAAATTTTCTTAACATATTTACCTGCCCTATGGTTTTCCATAGTGACTCATTAAATGACGCCGCCGTGAGAATAACGGTTGGAAAGCTCGTGGCCCCCGGGATGCTATTATTATCGAAATGGGTACCTGGGCCTGTGTTGGCCACACCATGGAGAGCTTCTGACCACCATTCATACATTGGAAGTCCAAGCCTAGCCACCCCATATGCCTTGTTCCCTAGTTGAGCCACCTTCTCCGAAATTGTCATGCTATCAACCAAGTCCTTTGCTCTGATACTATATGGAAGTGATTTATCACAATATGCAAATTCGGCCATGTGAAGACCTAAAGAAGCGAATCTTGAAGAGTCACAAACATGGGTGAAATTACTGCTAGCAAGGTCACGATGAGGGTTATGATGATGACGATGGGCCTCGGTGGTCGTCCAGTCTTGTGGAGGAGAAAGAGAATCTGATGGTGCTAGAGAATGAGAATGGATTGGAGGTATGTTTCTAGAATTTGTAGAGATGATTAAAACAGAAAGAAGAAGAGAAAAGAGAGTAATGGCTGCCATTTTCATGTGGAGCAAGTGAGAGGAGAAAGAGAGAATTCGATATGGCTTTACAAGGAGTAAGTTCATGTATTTATAAGCATGCATGCATGCATGGACATGCCACTTTTTCTACCTGCTTTTTCTCTAAAAATAAATCTCATGCTTACCTACAATAACAATTTACTATACGAACACAAACCAGAAAAACGGCCTCTGTCTTAAAAAAAAAAAAACGGTGATAAGAGATTAATGTAGACATGGTCCAAAACAAACGACTCCAACAGATCCCAGTCAAAAGCTTAATTCACTTACTGCTCAATGAACCCCACAAGCAGAGATGGTCCGTTGATCAGAACCACCCATGTCATTAGTCTGATTCTCCACTAAAACCAATGGGATGTTTTAGACCAATGATTTTTGGAGTTGAATGTGATCCATCGAAAATTTTCTTTTCAATCCTATACATAAATAGCACTCGGTGTAAGTACCTTTTTTTGGCTCATGCAACCAAAACAATATGGATGGTTCATATATGACATTGGGAATAACTACCCATGATAGGTGGGCCACCATGCTGGCACTTGCAGGAGCGAGTACGCACGTGCAGGTGAGGAGAGGTCTCCTTTATTTTATCAAGCTAATCATAAGTACCCACCTTAAATGTGATCTGCACGGTTCTTAAAGTGGGCCCACCATGAACATTCTCAGGCTACCCCAAATATCTGGCTCGATCATACATTCTATTCTAATGGTTTTCTAGTTATCTGTCTTTTTAAATTTAGCTTGTCTCATCATCCAACTCACCTGAATATCATGGGCAATCCTTGAATAATATCCTCATACCATTGAATTCTCACTAAAATTTCATGGAATTGTGGGCCCCATGAGAATGGCATGATGCAACAGTGGGCCACACAAGAATCAAAATGACGTAATGGTGGGCCCCAATATCTCTTTGATGCAACGTTCCACTTCCACTTGAGTTTCTAGTTTTAATAACACCAGGCTGGCCATGTTTTGTTTTAATGGTGTGCACAAGGAAACCATGCTCGGGTGATTTAGCCTTTTAAAATGACAAAACCCATGTGGATGAAAATGCGGAGAAAAATCCACGTGAGTTATTTGATATACTAGCTTATCATGATGTTGATAGACATGCCCCTCGAAAACTTAAAGGAAACGTATTGGCTATTCCCCTTGCCACCAGCCGGGTGCTAGTGGTCGATGCTCTGTGGGCTCTAACATGATGTATGTGTTTCATCCATTCCATTCATCCATTATTAAAGATCATTTTAGGGCTTGATCCCAAAATTGAGAGGGATATAAATCTCAGGTGGACCACACCACAGGAAAACAATAGTTATTGGATATCCACCATCAAAAACCTCGTAAGACCCACTGTACTGTTTATTTGACATCCAATCAGTTGATTAGGTCATATAGGCCCAGATGAAGGGCAAAAACAAAAATCAGCTTGATCTAAAACTTTTATGGCCCCCAAAAGGTTTTTAATGGTTGACGCTCATTAAACAGTGTTTCCTGTAATGCGGTTCAGATGCGATTGGAATACACCTCCTTTTTGGTCTTGTAACATAAAATGATATGGAAAAATATATGAATGGCATGGATGAGACACATACATCATGGTAGGGCCCACAGAGCACGGACCACCAGCCATTTGCGGGTGGCAAGCCCATCCGTTTCCTAAATTAAACTACCCAAATTGCTGGAGCGATCATCCAATATAACATTGATTTTTTAATGGGATGATTGACTATTTTCATTTTTTACCGTAGATTAAATGTCTACCAATTGTGGATTTAAATAACCTTCCTAGCAACTTCCCACGCTTCAGACGTGGGAAGGGGTGGACTAGCCCTCCCAATTCATCTCCACCGTCCACTCACCGGATGTGGAATCTCTGTGTCCATGGGATCTCATGCACGAGCTGGAGGCTAGCGGGGGAGACTAACAATATCGGCGAATGGATAACGGCCCCGCAATCTTACAAGGACTACGTGGGCCACTACATGTTGGGTCATCTATACCGTGAGGACTCCAACGTGGTTGCTGGCACCGCAGCGACCTACGCCGCTAATCTTATGTTAGGAGGTATGTGATGGAAAGGAGATATGGGTGTTTGACGTTGATGAAACCGTGCTCTCCAACATACTGTACTATGCTCAACAAGGATTTGGGGCTGAGCTGTACGATAATTCCTTATTCCATGATAATGGTGATGATGGTGGGATGGTCTAAAAAATAATCTTATAACCCTAGCACATAAAATAGTATCCATGAGCTGTTAATTCAACTGGTGAACCACGTGATGGTTAGATAAACCTAGCTAATTCGAAAGGTGTCTAGTTTTCGTGGTGAGGAACAAGGCAAAATAAAATAAAATAAAATTGGAAGCATGCCAAGCTAGAAGGAAAATTCTCATATAAATTTGAACCGTCCACCTAGCTAGCGGGCTCTATCTGACCAATCCAATGATCATGCCACATGATTTACATTTTCGGTGCAAGTGATTTAATTCATAACAAAAGTATTTCATTTGAATTATTATTTTTTGAAAATTGAATAACAGTTGGAGTAATTTTCACCAGTCGGGCATCCCCACCGAGGATCTACTGGATGGCTGGTTTAGATTGATCACATCACATGCAATGTGTCATGAATTAGGAGACAAATACCCCTTCTTGATGCTGCACCAGTGGACCACTTTAGAAATCCCCACCCAGGCCTCTCTTTTTTTTCCTGAAGCGTAGGGGTATGAAAAGTGTTCTCGTATAAGGTTTTTATTTTCTATGAATTCGTCATTTCGTTGGAATGTCAGAACCGTGAAAGCATTGGATCCTACCATACAGATCACCTATGCAAAAATTGGAGTAATCTATTGATTATCTAGACAACAAAAGTACATTGAGTTGGATTGTAGGCTTTCCATTGATTTTGACGGTGCAGCCCATCTGTACGGTGAAACATCATGGTTTCTGCCCAAGATGCTCTTCATAAAGCTTGCCACCATCTGCACGGCTTGGATGTTATAAACAAGTAGCACGTTACCTTCAAAAATAGCTTTGTATGCTAGACTTCCCATGCAACATAGTATGTGTGAACGTTTCTCTTTAAACATCATTTTGTATGATAAAGTATTCAGTGCTACGTTATCAAGTAATCAATCTTCATACACGTGGCATACTACGACATCACTACCGTTTATTTAATGGGCCCTTCTGTGGATAGGCCACATGCCAAAAGCCACACCAATTAGATGTTTATATCCATAGTAGTGAAACTCCCCTTCAATCCAGTTTGACTTTTGAGTTTAGGGCACGCCAAATGAAAGGTCAGTATTTATTACATAGTGGGCCGCATTGATAAAAGCCCACCATCCCACCACAATAAAAAGCCCACTCCTCTCCACATCTTTCTCATGATTTTGGTTCAAGCATGGCTCCAATTGGCTCGTTTCCTCTTTTGGGTGCTCCTTGTCATGTCTTTCCTAAGCCATGATGTGTGCCATGCAGCCCAGCACTTGTTGGGCACCGCTGATCTAGTGGGGCCACTCGCATCAACAGCCCAGTGCTCACTTGCAAACATTAACTTTGAAGCCAGGGCCCTCATTGGCGCCGGCGCCAATGCTAGTGCTAATGTACTACACCAAAATCGCTTAACTGGAACGGTTAGGATTTTGGTTCAGAAACGGCTTTAAGCCGTTCCTGATTCTACATGGTAATGAACCGTACTCAAATTCCTTACTATTATACAGTATTTCCACTATTTTGTTGGTGTGTCCCAATTGAGTGTTGGATCTTCTTATTTCTTTTATTATTGTTTTATTATTTTATTTTGAAACAGATGAACATAATGGATTCGATTAGTAACCTCTGAGTGGACACCACAAAGCTCGAGAGGCACATTGGTTAATATCTACCGCGGATTACCGATTCATTTTCAGCCTTTTCTTACGCCAAAAGCTCCCAAACCCTATTTCGGGTCCATTTCCATCTCCCTCTCTCGATCTCCCTCTCCCTCTCCCTCCCCCTCTCCCTCTCTTTCGATCTCCCTCTCCCAATCTCAACCCTCTCTCTCCCCAGCCAAATCTAGAAAATGCCAATATTTCCAACATGCATTTTGAAGAAATTCCTGGAATCCCCAAAATCCCCAATCTTTCTCACCCTTCTCCCCTTCTTTTTTTTTTCAATCCTCAGTACAGCTAAGAAATCTCTCTCTCACTCTCTCTCTCTCTCTCTCTCTCTGTTGAAGAAGCATTAGCCATAGTGGTCTCGATCCGCCCCCTCCTAGGGCCGTGCGAGATGGACTACACAATCCAGATTGGCGACCGTCAGATCCTCACCACCGTCGCCGAAAGTGACATTGATGACCAGATGTGGGTGCGCGATGTCCGCCAGCTCTATTGTCCGAAGATCACATTCATAGGCGTTGATATCGTATGGGACTCGAAGAAGCTCAAGAAGGAGTGCCCTGTGCTCTCCGTCGACAATGTGATAGAGCTGTAGCCGATCGTCGAGAGGAAACTGATTAAGGTCGATAAGAAATGCAATTCAATTGAATTGCAATTCAATCTAAAGAGACCTCTAATAACTGAATTTGTGTTGTGATATTATCTTATTAATTAGATGTAATGCACCAGGATGTAGTGCAAATACAAAAATCACCCTAAGACAAATATCAAGCAGGCCACACCGTAATGGTTTTATGTCATCACATTGGTCTAGCTTATCATAGCTTTCATGGGCTGATACTTGGTACATATGGTTAACATATATGTTTTCTCCTTATGAGCGGATAGATTTACCCCCACAAAGTTGAGATCTTTTTTGTAGTTGCATAAAACAAGTGTGCTAAATTATTTGGATTTGAAATTTGTTAAGGCCTGATCCATCCCGATTGCTACATTAAAAGCTTGCTGGCTTAATTTCTACACAATAACATTGTTGGGCTTTTCTTCCTTTTTCTGTGCACGAGCGCGCATCACTCCTAAAGACCACAATAACATTATTGGAATGTTGGTGCCTCTACGATGTATGGCAAGTCAAGGGCAATCATATGATATGGCTATTGTCCTCGCATGCAGATGCTACGTTCTCTGATGTCCGTGGTTCAATCTGTGATTTTTTTGTGCTGCCTCAACTTCAAATCAGCTTCAGCTTTAGATCTTTACAAGAAGTAGGTTTCTGGAATGGAAAGTGAAGTGAAGGTAGTTTCTTTCTGGGGCAGATGCTGGAAAATATATAGTGAGGCTATCCAAGGGGTGTCTATCTCTGGGCATTGTGGGGTCGGGTTTTTTCTTCTTGCTGATGGTTCGTGAGGTGGCTATGTTTTAGAAGTGATATTTGGCTAATGTGTGGCTGCTTGGCATCAATTATAATGTTGGTGACGATCGGTGCAGGCTGCATACAGGTGTGGGCCATTGAGAGTGGGTCATCTGAATTGTTTGAATATAGCAGATTTTGTTCTAAGGTCAGTCGTTTGGGTGGAATGGCTGGCCAGATTTGGACTAGTTGTTTCAGAGGATAAGGCTACTGGTTTGTTGTAAAGGTAATAGCTTGTAAATGCAGGAAGGGTGGCAGCATCTGGCTGTGGGTATGATTGTAGCATGTGCAGCGGAGGAGTTGGGAAATGTCCCCTTACTGCTGGTTCGCAAGGCGGCGATGTTCTGGAAATTATTTCTACCTTTTGAGTGGCTGCTTGGCATCAAATGTCATGCTGGAAAGCCCTGTTGTGATACGAAGAAAGGGTAGCTTTAGCTTTCTTCTTAGTTTTTTTCTTTATTTTCAGTTTTTCTTAATTCATGATATGCTAGGTGAGGCCTGCTCTTTTGTGTGGAGCCCACTCGAAAGTGTAGCTTGTACATCATCTATTCTTATTAACAAAGATTTAGGGCATGGCCATGCTTTTAAAAAAAAAAAAAAAGAGGAGCAAAATCAAGAGAAATCAGCCATGCAGGCCGGGATGAAGGAAACAAAAGAAATAAGGCCTAATATGCATATATAATAATAACATTGATCGTCTCCTCTCCTAATACAAATTTTATTAATAAATTCTATCACTTTCTTTCCTATCATCTACAACTTTTTTATTTATATTTTTTCTACCACAATCTTTATCCCATTTTATTATTTTCTCCTCCTATATATCAAAGTTTTTATCCATCAATTTCTCTCGGACTCATTTTCACTTTCTCTCCTGATTGGCCCCCTATGTTTACTCTCTTCATTTCTTTGTATCTACTTACTACATGTCTCTTACCCATCAGTGTTTTTAAATTCCATGTAGCAAGATAAATACAATTCTCCTAGGCTAGCTTCTTTACCCACTCGCATCCAGAGTGGTGTGGAAATTAATCCTTGTTTGTTTTTCTTAACAAATGGCTATTGTTGCGACGAGTCACTTCCAGTCACTCTAGCCAACTTTTTCCCATTTGTCACTACACCCAGGTTTTATTGTCGCACGTTGCATACAGGGAATGCTTTAACGTGAGTTGGGAATGTCAGGTTTTCAGATTCATGGTAAAAGCCATAGTATAAGTTTCAAACCAATTGCCAATCTGATATAACCCTCCTCCTTTATCCAAGTTAGGAATCCGTAATGAGAGTACAAAACTCCCTCTAACAGAATGTGCTAGGCTGATACATAGGTTGATTACAATTAACCGCTTTCAAATAGTCTATTAGATAGGATGATTTCAACGAGTTGATTACTTAGCTTTTACCAATTATTTGAGTGTTCTTTTTAAATATACAGTGGATAACTAAGATTGGGATCATCATGAGGTGGCCATGATGGAGTTTAAAGAAAATCGACTCAAAATACTTTAATGTTAGTTAAAAAATAAATCATCATCTATTCATATCAGAGGTCTTATACATTAGCCACGTTGTCAATAGGTGATGCACATAAAGGTAAGTGGAGAAGATGTATGTTAGCAAAAGAGGCCTTTATTTGTTTAGTACCAAAACAAGAAGACCTTTTCTCTCAACAATATTCAACTATAGATTTGCATATGCAATGCTAGGGTAGGGGAAGTTGTTTGTGAGGAGTATATTCACATTTCCCTTCATAACTAAGAGTACAGGTTAACATGGACTGGGAATGATACAGCTTCATCTCCATCACCAACCATGATCGTGTGCTCCCCTGCTGGCAAAACAAGGTAAGCTGTATCTGTCACCGCACTCAAGCTCTTACAGACGTCAATCGAGAACTTCACCGTCTTGGTCACACCAGTAGGTACGAACACCCGTTTGAACTCTACCACTTGCTTAGCAGGGCCTCCAACCAAATCGGCAGGCGGCTTAGAGTAGACCAAGATGACGTGGGACCCATCTTGATGCCCTACGTTACTCACTTCAATCTCAACGTTGATTGCATCGCCACATCTTGTCTCTTCCACCAACACAGACGGGCATGATGGCACAAATGCATTGGGTTTTAAGCTAATGTCATGGCAATGTTGGTGCGCCTTCAACTTCTTTGTAACAGATGATGGCGCAGATGTGAGCTTGTACTTGAACTGAGTGTAACTGAGCCCATAGCCAAATGGGTAGACCACCGGACCATCGAAGAATTTGTAGGTCCTCCCAGGGTAGCCCAAGTTATCAACTGGTCTCATTTGCATGGATGTCATTGGAAGCTTGGTTACATAGTCTGCAGTGTACCAAGTGATCGGTAGCCTCCCCCCTGGATTGTAATGCCCAAATACAACATCAGCGATTGCCCGACCGCCTTCTTGGCCAGGGTACCCAGCCCAGATGATGGCATTAATCTTAGGGTTGGTCTTAGCGAACGTGATGTCTACGCCTCCAGCAGAAAGTATGATGAGTACGACTGGGCCTGCGGCAGCATCGGCAACATCAAGGATCAGCTGAGTCTGGTAACCTGGAAGGAGGAGATTAGTCCGGTCCAAGCTTTCGGCCTCGATGGATAGATCTAACCCAGCAAAAATGATGGTTGCATCTGCTTCCTTTGAGGCTGCCACTGCTTGATTGATGAAGGACTGGTTCTTGCATGCCACATCAACACACCCCATCTCGTGATGAACTGTTGCCAGTGCAGAGAAGGCGTCCAGGGGAGTCACATAGTGGCATGGAATGCCTGTAGTAATACCAAACCAACATATGAATGTGTGATGCGTTAGTGGTGCATTCCACACTATGGTATTATAGCAAGGTTGGTTAGTACGGGAAGAACAAAATATCCCTCCTAATACGGATGGTTTGCTAGGGAATTTTCCAAGCTTTTAATGGACTGGATGGTAATTAATGGGACCAAGTGAAGATAGACCTAAACTAGCCCAATCAGGCCCATCACAACCCTACAGTGATGGACACTTCATTGGTAATTGACCAATTAGTTATCATTGACCAAGAAGGAAATCCCAAAGGAACTAGGGTTTTTGGAGGGATAGCTCATGACAGTTCAATTTCACTGAAATAGTCTCCTGATGTTTGGACTACATGGAACATGGGAAATTCTTGTTGGGAAAGATCTAAATCATGGAAACGAAAAATTAAAAATAAAATAAAATTACCGGCATAGTTTCCAATCATGGCTGTAGTTGCATTAGCATGTGGGCCCACCAGGACAAGCTTTTTGTACTTGTTGGATCTCAAAGGTAAAGTTTCACCCTCATTCTTGAGCAAAACAATCCCTTCCCTTGCAGATTCAGCTGCCAAGTCCATGTTCTCCATTGAACACACATCATCTCTTCCAAGCGAAGCAAATGTTGGGCTTCCATCAAAGAATCCAAGCCTCATTAGCACGACGTAGAGATTCCTCAATGCCTTGTCCACATCACTCTCTCTGGCCTTTCCTTTCAAGATTGCTGATTCGGTGAAGTTAGTATAGTAGGTTCCACAGTCCAAATCCATCCCTGAAATTTTTTTAAAAAAAATGCAAAGAACCAAAAGCGAAAATTAATATATATAATTAAAAAAAGATCTTGAATGCAATTTGAGTTATTGAGATTGGGAGCTTGCCAGCTTGGAGTACTTGAGCAACTGCATCCTCTGCTGTGTCGTTGAGCCATTTATGGCCATGATGAATGACCTCGATTGAATCACAATCGGCAACAATGTACCTGTGAAAATTTTTAAGATTTAAATATTAGTTGCATGGTAGGTTACAGTGTAACTAGTTTATATAAATATATATGTGTGTGTGTGTGTTGGGCTCGAATCCCCGATGCAACTAATTTCTTTCCTTTACAGATGTTTTTTTAAAAAGGTAAAATGTGCTCGAACCCACGATTCAACTAGTTGATTTGAGCATTTTGGGTGACCCAATCTTCGATCTGGATTTTCCATTCATTCCATACAACAATGGGCAATGCTCTTGAAAAAATCACAATGATTGGATCATGCGAAGAAATGCAAAATATATCGGGAAATGATTAACAAAATCGCTAGTAGAAATTTACAAGTTAAATTAACTAAGTGGAAAAAAATTAATTATTGATTTTCGTAGCTGTATGTAGATACTTCAAAACCATTTTCATTTATATGATTGAAATAAGAAAATACCAACATAGCTTCTTGTTTTTTTTAAGTTTAAAAATAAATAAATAAAACAACATTACCCATGAAGATCCCATTCTCCTCTTATCGTTTGAGATAGAAGTTTTGGGTCGGCGCATGTGGGGATGCCGTTGACACGGTTGTAAGAGCACATGACGCTGCTAACGTCTCCTTCCTTCACACACATCTCGAATGGACGAAGGAACGTCTCCACCATGTCTTGCTCAGTCACCTTCAAAAAAATATTTAAAAGATACATGTATGAGGAAGATTCGGGACATTAATCAAGGATACCACATCATGAACTTGCCCAGGCCAAGTCAGCTCATCAGTGGGCCACATTGAATTAGGGCAATTGGTTTCTTTTTCTTGCCTATCTTTTATCATTCGACAGCAGCCCACTTATTGAACGGCATGCCTTATTTTCATGATATGGACCAACTAGTGAAGGGAAGAGCTTAGATTGAGTAGTGATTACCCTTGCATCGAAGTGGTATCTGTCGATGCCTAACCAGTTGTCGACGTCGTAAGCAGCGTAATGCTTGCAGGATGCAGCAATCTTCAGTGGCCTAGAGTTCAAGTCCTTAGGATTTTTGTGCCCCGCGACGTCTTGCAAGCCCCTAACGTAATTCACAGCATAGCGGCCCACCACGAACGGGTCTTCACCTGGGGTCTCTGTGATTCTACCCCACCTGGGGTCCCTAACAACATTGATGTTAGGACTCCAAAATGTCAATCCAGCTAAACCTAAATTGTACATGGCCCTTGCCTCTGTAGAAACAACCTTCAATATGCAAGGAAAGAAGAACAAAGTCATTAGCATAAGAACTCCAGTAGCTTATTTGGGAAACGTTCATTATTTTATATTTCATGAAATATGTAGTGCTCCATCTTCCATTTGTTCAGCCCAACAAACTGTACATGTGGGACCCACTTTCTAGTTATCCAAACAGTTCAAAAGTGATGGGAGGTACGTACATAAAATCTCACACCCGATATCAGATATTGCTGACCATCAAATTAAGGTCTCATCTAACAAGCCCGCCAACTTATGGACTGGGCTTGGTCCTACTAGCTTGGCCCGTGGTCTGGCTTGGGTGTCTGCAGACATGGCCTGGCCATGCCCGACCCAACCTGACTTAAAATGTATGTCTTATGTCCTATCAATATGCCATTCCAATTCTTGGTTAGGAAACTTATCCATCTTCAATGTAGACCATTGGTTCCATACCTCTAAGTTCTCCGTTTCTTTGTGCATGTGTGATCTACTTGATCAACATAAATATTAAGAACAATCAAGTGGAAAATAAAGATTTTATTACTTTTCAAGGTGGTTGGGTCGGGTTCGAGCCCAATCAATTATTTAATTTTCAATCTCCTTTTGTTGTGCTAGGCTCATGCTAATCGCGGCTAAACTGATCAGCCCATGGCCAGCCCTGGCCCCACCATTGCTGGGTCCAATGAAATTGAGAATCTTATAATACACCTTTGTATTAACCAATATTATTTCTAAGATTACAAACAAAAAATTTTCTTAACATATTTACCTGCCCTATGGTTTTCCATAGTGACTCATTAAATGACGCCGCCGTGAGAATAACGGTTGGAAAGCTCGTGGCCCCCGGGATGCTATTATTATCGAAATGGGTACCTGGGCCTGTGTTGGCCACACCATGGAGAGCTTCTGACCACCATTCATACATTGGAAGTCCAAGCCTAGCCACCCCATATGCCTTGTTCCCTAGTTGAGCCACCTTCTCCGAAATTGTCATGCTATCAACCAAGTCCTTTGCTCTGATACTATATGGAAGTGATTTATCACAATATGCAAATTCGGCCATGTGAAGACCTAAAGAAGCGAATCTTGAAGAGTCACAAACATGGGTGAAATTACTGCTAGCAAGGTCACGATGAGGGTTATGATGATGACGATGGGCCTCGGTGGTCGTCCAGTCTTGTGGAGGAGAAAGAGAATCTGATGGTGCTAGAGAATGAGAATGGATTGGAGGTATGTTTCTAGAATTTGTAGAGATGATTAAAACAGAAAGAAGAAGAGAAAAGAGAGTAATGGCTGCCATTTTCATGTGGAGCAAGTGAGAGGAGAAAGAGAGAATTCGATATGGCTTTACAAGGAGTAAGTTCATGTATTTATAAGCATGCATGCATGCATGGACATGCCACTTTTTCTACCTGCTTTTTCTCTAAAAATAAATCTCATGCTTACATAAAATAAAATTTTACTAAACCAACAAAAACAATAAAAAGGGCCTCTGTATTAAAAAAAAAAAAAACCGGTTATAAGAGATTAATGTAGACATGGTCCAAAACAAACGACTCCAACAGATCCCAGTCAAAAGCTTAATTCACTTACTGCTCAATGAACCCCACAAGCAGAGATGGTCCGTTGATCAGAACCACCCATGTCATTAGTCTGATTCTCCACTAAAACCAATGGGATGTTTTAGACCAATGATTTTTGGAGTTGAATGTGATCCATCGAAAATTTTCTTTTCAATCCTATACATAAATAGCACTCGGTGTAAGTACCTTTTTTTGGCTCATGCAACCAAAACAATATGGATGGTTCATATATGACATTGGGAATAACTACCCATGATAGGTGGGCCACCATGCTGGCACTTGCAGGAGCGAGTACGCACGTGCAGGTGAGGAGAGGTCTCCTTTATTTTATCAAGCTAATCATAAGTACCCACCTTAAATGTGATCTGCACGGTTCTTAAAGTGGGCCCACCATGAACATTCTCAGGCTACCCCAAATATCTGGCTCGATCATACATTCTATTCTAATGGTTTTCTAGTTATCTGTCTTTTTAAATTTAGCTTGTCTCATCATCCAACTCACCTGAATATCATGGGCAATCCTTGAATAATATCCTCATACCATTGAATTCTCACTAAAATTTCATGGAATTGTGGGCCCCATGAGAATGGCATGATGCAACAGTGGGCCACACAAGAATCAAAATGACGTAATGGTGGGCCCCAATATCTCTTTGATGCAACGTTCCACTTCCACTTGAGTTTCTAGTTTTAATAACACCAGGCTGGCCATGTTTTGTTTTAATGGTGTGCACAAGGAAACCATGCTCGGGTGATTTAGCCTTTTAAAATGACAAAACCCATGTGGATGAAAATGCGGAGAAAAATCCACGTGAGTTATTTGATACACTGGCTTATCATGATGCTAATAAACATGCCCATATGAGCATAAATTAAAGGAAACGTATTGGCTATTCCCCTTGCCACCAGCCGGGTGCTAGTGGTCGATGCTCTGTGGGCTCTAACATGATGTATGTGTTTCATCCATTCCGTTCATCCATTATTAAAGATCATTTTAGGGCTTGATCCCAAAATTGAGAGGGATATAAATCTCAGGTGGACCACACCACAGGAAAACTATAGTTATTGGATATCCACCATCAAAAACCTCATAAGACCCACTGTACTGTTTATTTGACATCCAATCAGTTGATTAGGTCATATAGGCCCAGATGAAGGGCAAAAACAAAAATCATCTTGATCTATAACTTTTATGGCCCCCAAAAGGTTTTAAATGGTTGATGGTCATTAAATATGTTTCCTGTAATGCGGTTCAGATGCGATTGGAATACACCTCCTTTTTGGTCTTGTAACATAAAATGATATGGAAAAATATATGAATGGCATGGATGAGACACATACATCATGGTAGGGCCCACAGAGCACAGACCACCAGCCATGGGTTGTGGCAGGGGAGTAGCCCATCCGTTTCCTAAATTAAACTACCCAAATTGCTGGAGCGATCATCCAATATAACATTGATTTTTTAATGGGATGATTGACTATTTTCATTTTTTACCGTAGATTAAATGTCTACCAATTGTGGATTTAAATAACCTTCCTAGCAACTTCCCACGCTTCAGACGTGGGAAGGGGTGGACTAGCCCTCCCAATTCATCTCCACCGTCCACTCACCGGATGTGGAATCTCTGTGTCCATGGGATCTCATGCACGAGCTGGAGGCTAGCGGGGGAGACTAACAATATCGGCGAATGGATAACGGCCCCGCAATCTTACAAGGACTACGTGGGCCACTACATGTTGGGTCATCTATACCGTGAGGACTCCAACGTGGTTGCTGGCACCGCAGCGACCTACGCCGCTAATCTTATGTTAGGAGGTACGTGATGGAAAGGAGATATGGGTGTTTGACGTTGATGAAACCGTGCTCTCCAACATACTGTACTATGCTCAACAAGGATTTGGGGCTGAGCTGTACGATAATTCCTTATTCCATGATAATGGTGATGATGGTGGGATGGTCTAAAAAATAATCTTATAACCCTAGCACATAAAACAGTATCCATGAGCTGTTAATTCAACTGGTGAACCACGTGATGGTTAGATAAACCTAGCTAATTCGAAAGGTGTCTAGTTTTCGTGGTGAGGAACAAGGCAAAATAAAATAAAATAAAATTGGAAGCATGCCAAGCTAGAAGGAAAATTCTCATATAAATTTGAACCGTCCACCTAGCTAGCGGGCTCTATCTGACCAATCCAATGATCATGCCACATGATTTACATTTTCGGTGCAAGTGATTTAATTCATAACAAAAGTATTTCATTTGAATTATTATTTTTTGAAAATTGAATAACAGTTGGAGTAATTTTCACCAGTCGGGCATCCCCACCGAGGATCTACTGGATGGCTGGTTTAGATTGATCACATCACATGCAATGTGTCATGAATTAGGAGACAAATACCCCTTCTTGATGCTGCACCAGTGGACCACTTTAGAAATCCCCACCCAGGCCTCTCTTTTTTTTCCTGAAGCGTAGGGGTATGAAAAGTGTTCTCGTATAAGGTTTTTATTTTCTATGAATTCGTCATTTCGTTGGAACGTCAGAACCGTGAAAGCATTGGATCCTACCATAGAGATCACCTATGCAGAAATTGGAGTAATCTATTGATTATCTAGACAACAAAAGTACATTGAGTTGGATTGTAGGCTTTCCATTGATTTTGACGGTGCAGCCCATCCGTACGGTGAAACATCATGGTTTCTGCCCAAGATGCTCTTCATAAAGCTTGCCACCATCTGCACGGCTTGGATGTTATAAACAAGTAGCACGTTACCTTCAAAAATAGCTTTGTATGCTAGACTTCCCATGCAACATAGTATGTGTGAACGTTTCTCTTTAAACATCATTTTGTATGATAAAGTATTCAGTGCTACGTTATCAAGTAATCAATCTTCATACACGTGGCATACTACGACATCACTACCGTTTATTTAATGGGCCCTTCTGTGGATAGGCCACATGCCAAAAGCCACACCAATTAGATGTTTATATCCATAGTAGTGAAACTCCCCTTCAATCCAGTTTGACTTTTGAGTTTAGGGCACGCCAAATGAAAGGTCAGTATTTATTACATAGTGGGCCGCATTGATAAAAGCCCACCATCCCACCACAATAAAAAGCCCACTCCTCTCCACATCTTTCTCATGATTTTGGTTCAAGCATGGCTCCAATTGGCTCGTTTCCTCTTTTGGGTGCTCCTTGTCATGTCTTTCCTAAGCCATGATGTGTGCCATGCAGCCCAGCACTTGTTGGGCACCGCTGATCTAGTGGGGCCACTCGCATCAACAGCCCAGTGCTCACTCGCAAACATTAACTTTGAAGCCAGGGCCCTCATTGGCGCCGGCGCCAATGCTAGTGCTAATGTACTACACCAAAATCGCTTAACTGGAACGGTTAGGATTTTGGTTCAGAAACGGCTTTAAGCCGTTCCTGATTCTACATGGTAATGAACCGTACTCAAATTCCTTACTATTATACAGTATTTCCACTATTTTGTTGGTGTGTCCCAATTGAGTGTTGGATCTTCTTATTTCTTTTATTATTGTTTTATTATTTTATTTTGAAACAGATGAACATAATGGATTCGATTAGTAACCTCTGAGTGGACACCACAAAGCTCGAGAGGCACATTGGTTAATATCTGCCACGGATTACCGATTCGTTTTCAGCCTTTTCTTACGCCAAAAGCTCTCAAACCCTATTTCGCGTCCATTTCCGTCTCCCTCTCTCGATCTCCCTCTCCCTGTCCCTCCCCCTCTCCCTCTCTTTCGATCTCCCTCTCCCAATCTCAACCCTCTCTCTCCCCAGCCAAATCTAGAAAATGCCAATATTTCCAACATGCATTTTGAAGAAATTCCTGGAATCCCCAAAATCCCCAATCTTTCTCACCCTTCTCCCCTTCTTTTTTTTTTCAATCCTCAGTACAGCTAAGAAATCTCTCTCTCTCTCTCTCTCTCTCTCTCTCTCTCTGTTGAAGAAGCATTAGCCATAGTGGTCTCGATCCGCCCCCTCCTAGGGCCGTGCGAGATGGACTACACAATCCAGATTGGCGACCGTCAGATCCTCACCACCGTCGCCGAAAGTGACATTGATGACCAGATGTGGGTGCGCGATGTCCGCCAGCTCTATTGTCCGAAGATCACATTCATAGGCGTTGATATCGTATGGGACTCGAAGAAGCTCAAGAAGGAGTGCCCTGTGCTCTCCGTCGACAATGTGATAGAGCTGTAGCCGATCGTCGAGAGGAAACTAATTAAGGTCGATAAGAAATGCAATTCAATTGAATTGCAATTCAATCTAAAGAGACCTCTAATAACTGAATTTGTGTTGTGATATTATCTTATTAATTAGATGTAATGCACCAGGATGTAGTGCAAATACAAAAATCACCCTAAGACAAATATCAAGCAGGCCACACCGTAATGGTTTTATGTCATCACATTGGTCTAGCTTATCATAGCTTTCATGGGCTGATACTTGGTACATATGGTTAACATATATGTTTTCTCCTTATGAGCGGATAGATTTACCCCCACAAAGTTAAGATCTTTTTTGTAGTTGCATAAAACAAGTGTGCTAAATTATTTGGATTTGAAATTTGTTAAGGCCTGATCCATCCCGATTGCTACATTAAAAGCTTGCTGGCTTAATTTCTACACAATAACATTGTTGGGCTTTTCTTCCTTTTTCTGTGCACGAGCGCGCATCACTCATAAAGACCACAATAACATTATTGGAATGTTGGTGCCTCTACGATGTATGGCAAGTCAAGGGCAATCATATGATATGGCTATTGTCCTCGCATGCAGATGCTACGTTCTCTGCTGTCCGTGGTTCAATCTGTGATTTTTTTGTGCTGCCTCAACTTCAAATCAGCTTCAGCTTTAGATCTTTACAAGAAGTAGGTTTCTGGAACGGAAAGTGAAGTGAAGGTAGTTTCTTTCTGGGGCAGATGCTGGAAAATATATAGTGAGGCTATCCAAGGGGTGTCTATCTCTGGGCATTGTGGGGTCGGGTTTTTTCTTCTTGCTGATGGTTCGTGAGGTGGCTATGTTTTAGAAGTGATATTTGGCTAATGTGTGGCTGCTTGGCATCAATTATAATGTTGGTGACGATCGGTGCAGGCTGCATACAGGTGTGGGCCATTGAGAGTGGGTCATCTGAATTGTTTGAATATAGGAGATTTTGTTCTAAGGTCAGTCGTTTGGGTGGAATGGCTGGCCAGATTTGGACTAGTTGTTTCAGAGGATAAGGCTACTGGTTTGTTGTAAAGGTAATAGCTTGTAAATGCAGGAAGGGTGGCAGCATCTGGCTGTGGGTATGATTGTAGCATGTGCAGCGGAGGAGTTGGGAAATGTCCCCTTGCTGCTGGTTCGCAAGGCGGCGATGTTCTGGAAATTATTTCTGCCTTTTGAGTGGCTGCTTGGCATCAAATGTCATGCTGGAAAGCCCTGTTGTGATACGAAGAAAGGGTAGCTTTAGCTTTCTTCTTAGTTTTTTTCTCTATTTTTAGTTTTTCTGATTTCCCGATATGATAGGTGAGGCCTGCTCTTTTGTGTGGAGCCCACTCGAAAGTGTAGCTTGTACATCATCTATTCTTATTAACAAAGATTTAGGGGCATGGCCATGCTTTTGAAAAAAAAAAAAAAAAAGAGGAGCAAAATCAAGAGAAATCAGCCATGCAGGCCGGGATGAAGGAAACAAAAGAAATAAGGCCTAATATGCAAATATAATAATAACATTGATCGTCTCCTCTCCTAATACAAATTTTATTAATAAATTCTATCACTTTCTTTCCTATCATCTACAACTTTTTTATTTATATTTTTTCTACCACAATCTTTATCCCATTTTATTATTTTCTCCTCCTATATATCAAAGTTTTTATCCATCAATTTCTCTCGGACTCATTTTCACTTTCTCTCCTGATTGGCCCCCTATGTTTACTCTCTTCATTTCTTTGTATCTACTTACTACATGTCTCTTACCCATCAGTGTTTTTAAATTCCATGTAGCAAGATAAATACAATTCTCCTAGGCTAGCTTCTTTACCCACTCGCATCCAGAGTGGTGTGGAAATTAATCCTTGTTTGTTTTTCTTAACAAATGGCTATTGTTGCGACGAGTCACTTCCAGTCACTCTAGCCAACTTTTTCCCATTTGTCACTACACCCAGGTTTTATTGTCGCACGTTGCATACAGGGAATGCTTTAACGTGAGTTGGGAATGTCAGGTTTTCAGATTCATGGTAAAAGCCATAGTATAAGTTTCAAACCAATTGCCAATCTGATATAACCCTCCTCCTTTATCCAAGTTAGGAATCCGTAATGAGAGTACAAAACTCCCTCTAACAGAATGTGCTAGGCTGATACATAGGTTGATTACAATTAACCGCTTTCAAATAGTCTATTAGATAGGATGATTTCAACAAGTTGATTACTTAGCTTTTACCAATTATTTGAGTGTTCTTTTTAAATATACAGTGGATAACTAAGATTGGGATCATCATGAGGTGGCCATGATGGAGTTTAAAGAAAATCGACTCAAAATACTTTAATGTTAGTTAAAAAATAAACCATCATCTATTCATATCAGAGGTCTTATACATTAGCCACGTTGTCAATAGGTGATGCACATAAAGGTAAGTGGAGAAGATGTATGTTAGCAAAAGAGGCCTTTATTTGTTTAGTACCAAAACAAGAAGACCTTTTCTCTCAACAATATTCAACTATAGATTTGCATATGCAATGCTAGGGTAGGGGAAGTTGTTTGTGAGGAGTATATTCACATTTCCCTTCATAACTAAGAGTACAGGTTAACATGGACTGGGAATGATACAGCTTCATCTCCATCACCAACCATGATCGTGTGCTCCCCTGCTGGCAAAACAAGGTAAGCTGTATCTGTCACCACACTCAAGCTCTTACAGACGTCAATCGAGAACTTCACCGTCTTGGTCACACCAGTAGGTACGAACACCCGTTTGAACTCTACCACTTGCTTAACAGGACCTCCAACCAAATCGGCAGGCGGCTTAGAGTAGACCAAGATGACGTGGGACCCATCTTGATGCCCTACATTACTCACTTCAATCTCAACGTTGATTGCATCGCCACATCTTGTCTCTTCCACCAACACAGACGGGCATGATGGCACAAATGCATTGGGTTTTAAGCTAATGTCATGGCAATGTTGGTGCGCCTTCAACTTCTTTGTAACGGATGATGGCGCAGATGTGAGCTTGTACTTGAACTGAGTGTAACTGAGCCCATAGCCAAATGGGTAGACCACCGGACCATCGAAGAATTTGTAGGTCCTCCCAGGGTAGCCCAAGTTATCAACTGGTCTCATTTGCATGGATGTCATTGGAAGCTTGGTTACATAGTCTGCAGTGTACCAAGTGATCGGTAGCCTCCCCCCTGGATTGTAATGCCCAAATACAACATCAGCGATTGCCCGACCGCCTTCTTGGCCAGGGTACCCAGCCCAGATGATGGCATTAATCTTAGGGTTGGTCTTAGCGAACGTGATGTCTACGCCTCCAGCAGAAAGTATGATGAGTACGACTGGGCCTGCGGCAGCATCGGCAACATCAAGGATCAGCTGAGTCTGGTAACCTGGAAGGAGGAGATTAGTCCGGTCCAAGCTTTCGGCCTCGATGGATAGATCTAACCCAGCAAAAATGATGGTTGCATCTGCTTCCTTTGAGGCTGCCACTGCTTGATTGATGAAGGACTGGTTCTTGCATGCCACATCAACACACCCCATCTCGTGATGAACTGTTGCCAGTGCAGAGAAGGCGTCCAGGGGAGTCACATAGTGGCATGGAATGCCTGTAGTAATACCAAACCAACATATGAATGTGTGATGCGTTAGTGGTGCATTCCACACTATGGTATTATAGCAAGGTTGGTTAGTACGGGAAGAACAAAATATCCCTCCTAATACGGATGGTTTGCTAGGGAATTTTCCAAGCTTTTAATGGACTGGATGGTAATTAATGGGACCAAGTGAAGATAGACCTAAACTAGCCCAATCAGGCCCATCACAACCCTACAGTGATGGACACTTCATTGGTAATTGACCAATTAGTTATCATTGACCAAGAAGGAAATCCCAAAGGAACTAGGGTTTTTGGAGGGATAGCTCATGACAGTTGAATTTCACTGAAATAGTCTCCTGATGTTTGGACTACATGGAACATGGGAAATTCTTGTTGGGAAAGATCTAAATCATGGAAACGAAAAATTAAAAATAAAATAAAATTACCGGCATAGTTTCCAATCATGGCTGCAGTTGCATTAGCATGTGGGCCCACCAGGACAAGCTTTTTGTACTTGTTGGATCTCAAAGGTAAAGTTTCACCCTCATTCTTGAGCAAAACAATCCCTTCCCTTGCAGATTCAGCTGCCAAGTCCATGTTCTCCATTGAACACACATCATCTCTTCCAAGCGAAGCAAATGTTGGGCTTCCATCAAAGAATCCAAGCCTCATTAGCACGACGTAGAGATTCCTCAATGCCTTGTCCACATCACTCTCTCTGGCCTTTCCTTTCAAGATTGCTGATTCGGTGAAGTTAGTATAGTAGGTTCCACAGTCCAAATCCATCCCTGAAATTTTTTTAAAAAAAATGCAAAGAACCAAAAGCGAAAATTAATATATATAATTAAAAAAAGATCTTGAATGCAATTTGAGTTATTGAGATTGGGAGCTTGCCAGCTTGGAGTACTTGAGCAACTGCATCCTCTGCTGTGTCGTTGAGCCATTTATGGCCATGATGAATGACCTCGATTGAATCACAATCGGCAACAATGTACCTGTGAAAATTTTTAAGATTTAAATATTAGTTGCATGGTAGGTTACAGTGTAACTAGTTTATATAAATGTGTGTGTGTGTGTGCGCGCGCGTTGGGCTCGAATCCCCGATGCAACTAATTTTTTTCCTTTACAGATTTTTTTTAACGGTAAAATGTGCTTGAACCCACGATTCAACTAGTTGATTTGAGCATTTTGGGTGACCCAATCTTCGATCTGGATTTTCCATTCATTCCATACAACAATGGGCAATGCTCTTGAAAAAATCACAATGATTGGATCATGCGAAGAAATGCAAAATATATCGGGAAATGATTAACAAAATCGCTAGTAGAAATTTACAAGTTAAATTAACTAAGTGGAAAAAAATTAATTATTGATTTTCGTAGCTGTATGTAGATACTTCAAAACCATTTTCATTTATATGATTGAAATAAGAAAATACCAACATAGCTTCTTGTTTTTTTTAAGTTTAAAAATAAATAAATAAAACAACATTACCCATGAAGATCCCATTCTCCTCTTATCGTTTGAGATAGAAGTTTTGGGTCGGCGCATGTGGGGATGCCGTTGACACGGTTGTAAGAGCACATGACGCTGCTAACGTCTCCTTCCTTCACACACATCTCGAATGGACGAAGGAACGTCTCCACCATGTCTTGCTCAGTCACCTTCATAAAAAATATTTAAAAGATACATGTATGAGGAAGATTCGGGACATTAATCAAGGATACCACATCATGAACTTGCCCAGGCCAAGTCAGCTCATCAGTGGGCCACATTGAATTAGGGCAATTGGTTTCTTTTTCTTGCCTATCTTTTATCATTCGACAGCAGCCCACTTATTGAACGGCATGCCTTATTTTCATGATATGGACCAACTAGTGAAGGGAAGAGCTTAGATTGAGTAGTGATTACCCTTGCATCGAAGTGGTATCTGTCGATGCCTAACCAGTTGTCGACGTCGTAAGCAGCGTAATGCTTGCAGGATGCAGCAATCTTCAGTGGCCTAGAGTTCAAGTCCTTAGGATTTTTGTGCCCCGCGACGTCTTGCAAGCCCCTAACGTAATTCACAGCATAGCGGCCCACCACGAACGGGTCTTCACCTGGGGTCTCTGTGATTCTACCCCACCTGGGGTCCCTAACAACATTGATGTTAGGACTCCAGAATGTCAATCCAGCTAAACCTAAATTGTACATGGCCCTTGCCTCTGTAGAAACAACCTTCAATATGCAAGGAAAGAAGAACAAAGTCATTAGCATAAGAACTCCAGTAGCTTATTTGGGAAACGTTCATTATTTTATATTTCATGAAATATGTAGTGCTCCATCTTCCATTTGTTCAGCCCAACAAACTGTACATGTGGGACCCACTTTCTAGTTATCCAAACAGTTCAAAAGTGATGGGAGGTACGTACATAAAATCTCACACCCGATATCAGATATTGCTGACCATCAAATTAAGGTCTCATCTAACAAGCCCGCCAACTTATGGACTGGGCTTGGTCCTACTAGCTTGGCCCGTGGTCTGGCTTGGGTGTCTGCAGACATGGCCTGGCCATGCCCGACCCAACCTGACTTAAAATGTATGTCTTATGTCCTATCAATATGCCATTCCAATTCTTGGTTAGGAAACTTATCCATCTTCAATGTAGACCATTGGTTCCATACCTCTAAGTTCTCCGTTTCTTTGTGCATGTGTGATCTACTTGATCAACAGAAATATTAAGAACAATCAAGTGGAAAATAAAGATTTTATCACTTTTCAAGCTGGTTGGGTCGGGTTCGAGCCCAATCAATTATTTAATTTTCAATCTCCTTTTGTTGTGCTAGGCTCATGCTAATCGCGGCTAAACTGATCAGCCCATGGCCAGCCCTGGCCCCACCATTGCCGGGTCCAATGAAATTGAGAATCTTATAATACACCTTTGTATTAACCAATATTATTTCTAAGATTACAAACAAAAAATTTTCTTAACATATTTACCTGCCCTATGGTTTTCCATAGTGACTCATTAAATGACGCCGCCGTGAGAATAACGGTTGGAAAGCTCGTGGCCCCCGGGATGCTATTATTATCGAAATGGGTACCTGGGCCTGTGTTGGCCACACCATGGAGAGCTTCTGACCACCATTCATACATTGGAAGTCCAAGCCTAGCCACCCCATATGCCTTGTTCCCTAGTTGAGCCACCTTCTCCGAAATTGTCATGCTATCAACCAAGTCCTTTGCTCTGATACTATATGGAAGTGATTTATCACAATATGCAAATTCGGCCATGTGAAGACCTAAAGAAGCGAATCTTGAAGAGTCACAAACATGGGTGAAATTACTGCTAGCAAGGTCACGATGAGGGTTATGATGATGACGATGGGCCTCGGTGGTCGTCCAGTCTTGTGGAGGAGAAAGAGAATCTGATGGTGCTAGAGAATGAGAATGGATTGGAGGTATGTTTCTAGAATTTGTAGAGATGATTAAAACAGAAAGAAGAAGAGAAAAGAGAGTAATGGCTGCCATTTTCATGTGGAGCAAGTGAGAGGAGAAAGAGAGAATTCGATATGGCTTTACAAGGAGTAAGTTCATGTATTTATAAGCATGCATGCATGCATGGACATGCCACTTTTTCTACCTGCTTTTTCTCTAAAAATAAATCTCATGCTTACCTACAATAACAATTTACTATACGAACACAAACCAGAAAAACGGCCTCTGTCTTAAAAAAAAAAAAACGGTGATAAGAGATTAATGTAGACATGGTCCAAAACAAACGACTCCAACAGATCCCAGTCAAAAGCTTAATTCACTTACTGCTCAACGAACCCCACAAGCAGAGATGGTCCGTTGATCAGAACCACCCATGTTATTAGTCTGATTCTCCACTAAAACCAATGGGATGTTTTAGACCAATGATTTTTGGAGTTGAATGTGATCCATCGAAAATTTTCTTTTCAATCCTATACATAAATAGCACTCGGTGTAAGTACCTTTTTTGGCTCATGCAACCAAAACAATATGGATGGTTCATATATGACATTGGGAATAACTACCCATGATAGGTGGGCCACCATGCTGGCACTTGCAGGAGCGAGTACGCACGTGCAGGTGAGGAGAGGTCTCCTTTATTTTATCAAGCTAATCATAATTACCCACCTTAAATGCGATCTGCACGGTTCTTAAAGTGGGCCCACCATGAACATTCTCAGGCTACCCCAAATATCTGGCTCGATCATACATTCTATTCTAATGGTTTTCTAGCTATCTGTCTTTTTAAATTCATCCAACTCACCTGAATATCATGGGCAATCCTTGAATAATATCCTCATACCATTGAATTCTCACTAAAATTTCCTGAAATTGTGGGCCCCATGAGAATGGCATGATGCAACAGTGGGCCACACAAGAATCAAAATGACGTGATGGTGGGCCCCAATATCTCTTTTGATGGAACGTTCCACTTCCACTTGAGTTTCTAGTTTTAATAACACCAGGCTGGCCATGTTTTGTTTTAATGGTGTGCACAAGGGAACCATGCTCGGGTGATTTAGCCTTTTAAAATGACAAAACCCATGTGGATGAAAATGCGGAGAAAAATCCACGTGAGTTATTTGATACACTGGCTTATCATGATGCTGATAGACATGCCCCTCGGAAACTGTACCCATTGTACATATGAGTATAAATTAAAGGAAACGGATTGGCTAGTCCCCCTGCCACCAGCCCCGTGGCTGATGGTCGGTGCTATGTGGGCGCCACCATCATGTATGTGTTTCATCCATTCCATTCATCCATTTATACATATCATTTTAGTGCTTGGTACCAAAACTGAGGGGAATATAAGTCTCAGGTGGACCACACCACAGGAAAACAATAGTTATTGGATATCCACAATTAAAATCCTCTTAAGGCCTAATGTATCCAATATGTTTATTTGACATCCAATCAATTGATTAGGTCATATAGGCCCAGATGAAGGGCAAAAACAAAAATCATCTTGATCTAAAACTTTTATGGCCCCCAAAAGGTTTTAAATGGTTGATGGTCATTAAATAGTGTTTCCTGTAATGCGGTTTAGATGCGATTGGAATACACCTCCTTTTTAGTCTTTTAGCATAAAATGATATGGAAAAATATATGAATGGCATGGATGAAACACATACATCATGGTGGGGCCCATAGAGCACAGACCACCAGCCATGGGTTGTGGCAGGGGAGTAGCCCATCCGTTTCCTAAATTAAACTACCCAAATTGCTGGAGCGATCATCCAATATAACATTGATTTTTTAATGGGATGATTGACTATTTTCATTTTTTACCGTAGATTAAATGTCTACCAATTGTGGATTTAAATAACCTTCCTAGCAACTTCCCACGCTTCAGACGTGGGAAGGGGTGGACTAGCCCTCCCAATTCATCTCCACCGTCCACTCGACGGATTTGGAATATACGTGTCCATGGGATATCATGAACGAGATGGAGTCTAGCGGGGTAGACTCAAAAAATCGGCGAAAGGATAACTGACCCGCAATCTTACAAGGACTACGTGGGCCACAACATGTTGGGTCATCTATACCGTGAGGACTCCAACGTGGTTGCTGACACCGCAGCGACCTACGCCGCTAATCTTATGTTAGGAGGTACGTGATGGAAAGGAGATATGGGTGTTCGACGTTGATGAAACCATGCTCTCTAACGTACTGTACTATGCTCAACAAGGATTTGGGGCTGAGCCGTATGATAATTCCTTATTCCATGATAATGGTGATGATGGTGGGATGGTCTAAAAATTAATCTTATAACCCTAGCACATAAAACAATATCCATGAGTTGTTAATTCAACTAGTGAACTACGTGATGGTTAGATAAACCTAGCTAATTCTAAAGGTGTCTAGTTTTCATGGTGAGGAACAAAGCAAAATACAATAAAATAAAATTGGAAGCATGCCAAGCTAGAATGAAAAGTCTCATATAAATTTGAACCGTCCACCTAGCTAGCGGGCTCTATCTGACCAATCCAATGATCATGCCACATGATTTACATTTTGGGTGCAAGTGATTTAATTGATAATAAAAGTATTTCATTTGAATTATTATTTTTTGAAAATTGAATAACAGTTGGAGTAATTTTCACCAGTCGGGCATCCCCACCGAGGATCTACTGGATGGCTGGTTTAGATTGATCACATCACATGCAATGTGTCATGAATTAGGAGACAAATACCCCTTCTTGATGCTGCACCAGTGGACCACTTTAGAAATCCCCACCCAGGCCTTTTTTTTTTCCTGAAGCGTAGGGGTATGAAAAGTGTTCTCGTATAAGGTTTTTATTTTCTATGAATTCGTCATTTCGTTGGAATGTCAGAACCGTGAAAGCATTGGATCCTACCATACAGATCACCTATGCAAAAATTGGAGTAATCTATTGATTATCTAGACAACAAAAGTACATTGAGTTGGATTGTAGGCTTTCCATTGATTTTGACGGTGCAGCCCATCCGTACGGTGAAACATCATGGTTTCTGCCCAAGATGCTCTTCATAAAGCTTGCCACCATCTGCACGGCTTGGATGTTATAAACAAGTAGCACGTTACCTTCAAAAATAGCTTTGTATGCTAGACTTCCCATGCAACATAGTATGTGTGAACGTTTCTCTTTAAACATCATTTTGTATGATAAAGCATGCAGTGCTACGTTATCAAGTAATCAATCTTCATACACGTGGCATACTACGACATCACTACCATTTATTTAATGGGCCCTTCTGTGGATAGGCCATATGCCAAAAGCCTCACCAATTAGATGATTATATCCATAATAGTGAAACTCCCCTTCAATCTAGTTTGACTTTTGAGTTTAGGGCACGCCAAATGAAAGGTCAGTATTTATTACATAGTGGGCCGCATTGATAAAAGCCCACCATCCCACCACAATAAAAAGCCCACTCCTCTCCACATCTTTCTCATGATTTTGGTTCAAGCATGGCTCCAATTGGCTCGTTTCCTCTTTTGGGTGCTCCTTGTCATGTCTTTCCTAAGCCATGATGTGTGCCATGCAGCCCAGCACTTGTTGGGCACCGCTGATCTAGTGGGCCCACTTGCATCAACAACCCAGCGCTCACTTGCAATCATTAACTTTGAAGCCAGGGCCCTCATTGGCGCCGGCGCCAATGCTAGGGCTAATGTACTACACCAAAATCGCTTAACTGGAACGGTTAGGATTTTGGTTCAGAAACGGCTTTAAGCCGTTCCTGATTCTACATGGTAATGAACCGTACTCAAATTCCTTACTATTATACAGTATTTCCACTATTTTGTTGGTGTGTCCCAATTGAGTGTTGGATCTTCTTATTTCTTTTATTATTGTTTTATTATTTTATTTTGAAACAGATGAACAGAATGGATTCGATTAGTAACCTCTGAGTGGACACCACAAAGCTCGAGAGGCACATTGGTTAATATCTGCCACGGATTACCGATTCGTTTTCAGCCTTTTCTTACGCCAAAAGCTCTCAAACCCTATTTCGCGTCCATTTCCGTCTCCCTCTCTCAATCTCCCTCTCCCTGTCCCTCCCCCTCTCCCTCTCTTTCGATCTCCCTCTCCCAATCTCAACCCTCTCTCACCCCAGCCAAATCTAGAAAATGCCAATATTTCCAACATGCATTTTGAAGAAATTCCTAGAATCCCCAAAATCCCCAATCTTTCTCACCCTTCTCCCCTTCTTTTTTTTTTCAATCCTCAGTACAGCTAAGAAATCTCTCTCTCTCTCTCTCTCTCTCTCTCTCTCTCTCTCTCTCTGTTGAAGAAGCATTAGCCATAGTGGTCTCGATCCGCCCCCTCCTAGGGCCGTGCGAGATGGACTACACAATCCAGATTGGCGACCGTCAGATCCTCACCACCGTCGCCGAAAGTGACATTGATGACCAGATGTGGGTGCGCGATGTCCGCCAGCTCTATTGTCCGAAGATCACATTCATAGGCGTTGATATCGTATGGGACTCGAAGAAGCTCAAGAAGGAGTGCCCTGTGCTCTCCGTCGACAATGTGATAGAGCTGTAGCCGATCGTCGAGAGGAAACTGATTAAGGTCGATAACAAATGCAATTCAATTGAATTGCAATTCAATCTAAAGAGACCTCTAATAACTGAATTTGTGTTGTGATATTATCTTATTAATTATATGTAATGCACCAGGATGAAGTGCAAATACAAAAATCACCCTAAGACAAATATCAAGCAGGCCACACCGTAATGGTTTTATGTCATCGCATTGGTCTAGCTTATCATAGCTTTCATGGGCTAATACTTGGTACATATGGTTAACATATAAGTTTTCTCCTGATGAGCCGATAGATTTACCCCCACAAAGCTGGGATGTTTTTTGTGGTTGCATAAAACAAGTGTGCTAAATTATTTGGATCTGAAATTTTTTAAGGCCTGATCCATTCCGATTGCTACATTAAAAGCTTGTTGGCTTAATTTCTACACAATAACATTGTTGGGCTTTTCTTCCTTTATTTTGTGCGCGAGCGCGCATCACTCTTAAAGACCACAATAACATTATTGGAATGTTGGTGCCTCTAGGATGTATGGCAAGTCAAGGGCAATCATATGATATGGCTATTGTCCTCGGGTGCAGATGTTGCGTTCTCTGCTGTCCGTGGTTCGATCTGTGATTTTTTTGTGCTGCCTTAAGTTCAAATCAGCTTCAGCTTTAGATCTTCACAAGAAATAGGTTTCTGGAATGGAAAGTGAAGTGAAGGTAGTTTCTTTTTGGGGCAGATGCTGGAAAATATATAGTGAGGCTATCCAGGGGGTGTCTATCTCTGGGCATTGTGGGGTCGGGTTTTTTCTTTTTGTTGATGGTTCATGAGGTGGCTCTGTTCTGGAAGTGAGATGTGGCTAATGTGTGGCTGCTGGGCCTCAATTATAATGTTGGTGACGATCGGTCCAGGCTACATACAGGTGTGGGCCATTGAGAGTGGGGCGTCTGAATTGTTTGAATATAGCAGATTTTGTTCTAAGGTCAGTCGTTTGGGTGGAATGGCTGGCCAGATTTGGACTAGTTGTTTCAGAGGATAAGGCTACTGGTTTGTTGTAAAGGTAATAGCTTGTAAATGCAGGAAGGGTGGCAGCATCTGGCTGTGGGTATGATTGTAGCATGTGCAGCGGAGGAGTTGGGAAATGTCCCCTTACTGCTGGTTCGCAAGGCGGCGATGTTCTGGAAATTATTTCTACCTTTTGAGTGGCTGCTTGGCATCAAATGTCATGCTGGAAAGCCCTGTTGTGATACGAAGAAAGGGTAGCTTTAGCTTTCTTCTTAGTTTTTTTCTCTATTTTTAGTTTTTCTGATTTCCCGATATGATAGGTGAGGCCTGCTCTTTTGTGTGGAGCCCACTCGAAAGTGTAGCTTGTACTTCATCTATTCTTATTAACAAAGATTTAGGGGCATGGCCATGCTTTTGAAAAAAAAAAAAAAAAAAACAGAGGAGCAAAATCAAGAGAAATCAGCCATGCAGGCCGGGATGAAGGAAACAAAAGAAATAAGGCCTAATATGCATATATAATAATAACATTGATCGTCTCCTCTCCTAATACAAATTTTATTAATAAATTCTATCACTTTCTTTCCTATCATCTACAACTTTTTTATTTATATTTTTTCTACCACAATCTTTATCCCATTTTATTATTTTCTCCTCCTATATATCAAAGTTTTTATCCATCAATTTCTCTCGGACTCATTTTCACTTTCTCTCCTGATTGGCCCCCTATGTTTACTCTCTTCATTTCTTTGTATCTACTTACTACATGTCTCTTACCCATCAGTGTTTTTAAATTCCATGTAGCAAGATAAATACAATTCTCCTAGGCTAGCTTCTTTACCCACTCGCATCCAGAGTGGTGTGGAAATTAATCCTTGCTTGTTTTTGTTAACAAACGGCTATTGTTGTGACGAGTCACTTCTAGACGCTCTAGCCAACTTTTGCCCGTTTGTCACTACACCCAGGTTTTATTGTCACACGTTGCATACAGGGAATGCTTTAACGTGAGTTGGGAATGTCGGGTTTTCAGATTCATGATAAAAGCCATAGTATAAGTTTCAAACCGGTTGCCAATCTGATATAACCCTCCTCCTTAATCCAAGTTAGGAATCCGTAATGAGAGTGCAAAACTCCCTCTAGCTGAATGTGATAGGCTGTTACATAGGTTGATTACAATTAACCGCTTTCAAATAGTCTATTAGATAGGTTGATTTCAACAAGTTGATTACTTAGTTTTTACCAATTATTTGAGTGTTCTTTTTAAATATGCAGTGGATAACTAAGATTGGGATCATCATGAGGTGGCCATGATGGAGTTTAAAGAAAATCGACTCAAAATACTTTAATGTTAGTTAAAAAATAAATCATCATCTATTCATATCAGAGGTCTTATACATTAGCCACGTTGTCAATAGGTGATGCACATAAAGGTAAGTGGAGAAGATGTATGTTAGCAAAAGAGGCCTTTATTTGTTTAGTACCAAAACAAGAAGACCTTTTCTCTCAACAATATTCAACTATAGATTTGCATATGCAATGCTAGGGTAGGGGAAGTTGTTTGTGAGGAGTATATTCACATTTCCCTTCATAACTAAGAGTACAGGTTAACATGGACTGGGAATGATACAGCTTCATCTCCATCACCAACCATGATCGTGTGCTCCCCTGCTGGCAAAACAAGGTAAGCTGTATCTGTCACCACACTCAAGCTCTTACAGACGTCAATCGAGAACTTCACCGTCTTGGTCACACCAGTAGGTACGAACACCCGTTTGAACTCTACCACTTGCTTAACAGGACCTCCAACCAAATCGGCAGGCGGCTTAGAGTAGACCAAGATGACGTGGGACCCATCTTGATGCCCTACATTACTCACTTCAATCTCAACGTTGATTGCATCGCCACATCTTGTCTCTTCCACCAACACAGACGGGCATGATGGCACAAATGCATTGGGTTTTAAGCTAATGTCATGGCAATGTTGGTGCGCCTTCAACTTCTTTGTAACGGATGATGGCGCAGATGTGAGCTTGTACTTGAACTGAGTGTAACTGAGCCCATAGCCAAATGGGTAGACCACCGGACCATCGAAGAATTTGTAGGTCCTCCCAGGGTAGCCCAAGTTATCAACTGGTCTCATTTGCATGGATGTCATTGGAAGCTTGGTTACATAGTCTGCAGTGTACCAAGTGATCGGTAGCCTCCCCCCTGGATTGTAATGCCCAAATACAACATCAGCGATTGCCCGACCGCCTTCTTGGCCAGGGTACCCAGCCCAGATGATGGCATTAATCTTAGGGTTGGTCTTAGCGAATGTGATGTCTACGCCTCCAGCAGAAAGTATGATGAGTACGACTGGGCCTGCGGCAGCATCGACAACATCAAGGATCAGCTGAGTCTGGTAACCTGGAAGGAGGAGATTAGTCCGATCCAAGCTTTCGGCCTCGATGGATAGATCTAACCCAGCAAAAATGATGGTTGCATCTGCTTCCTTTGAGGCTGCCACTGCTTGATTGATGAAGGACTGGTTCTTGCATGCCACATCAACACACCCCATCTCGTGATGAACTGTTGCCAGTGCAGAGAAGGCGTCCAGGGGAGTCACATAGTGGCATGGAATGCCTGTAGTAATACCAAACCAACATATGAATGTGTGATGCGTTAGTGGTGCATTCCACACTATGGTATTATAGCAAGGTTGGTTAGTACGGGAAGAACAAAATATCCCTCCTAATACGGATGGTTTGCTAGGGAATTTTCCAAGCTTTTAATGGACTGGATGGTAATTAATGGGACCAAGTGAAGATGGACCTAAACTAGCCCAATCAGGCCCATCACAACCCTACAGTGATGGACACTTCATTGGTAATTGACCAATTAGTTATCATTTGCCAAGAAGGAAATCCAAAAGGAACTAGGGTTTTTGGAGGGATAGCTCATGACAGTTGAATTTCACTGAAATAGTCTCCTGATGTTTGGACTACATGGAACATGGGAAATTCTTGTTGGGAAAGATCTAAATCATGGAAACGAAAAATTAAAAATAAAATAAAATTACCGGCATAGTTTCCAATCATGGCTGCAGTTGCATTAGCATGTGGGCCCACCAGGACAAGCTTTTTGTACTTGTTGGATCTCAAAGGTAAAGTTTCACCCTCATTCTTGAGCAAAACAATCCCTTCCCTTGCAGATTCAGCTGCCAAGTCCATGTTCTCCATTGAACACACATCATCTCTTCCAAGCGAAGCAAATGTTGGGCTTCCATCAAAGAATCCAAGCCTCATTAGCACGACGTAGAGATTCCTCAATGCCTTGTCCACATCACTCTCTCTGGCCTTTCCTTTCAAGATTGCTGATTCGGTGAAGTTAGTATAGTAGGTTCCACAGTCCAAATCCATCCCTGAAATTTTTTTAAAAAAAATGCAAAGAACCAAAAGCGAAAATTAATATATATAATTAAAAAAAGATCTTGAATGCAATTTGAGTTATTGAGATTGGGAGCTTGCCAGCTTGGAGTACTTGAGCAACTGCATCCTCTGCTGTGTCGTTGAGCCATTTATGGCCATGATGAATGACCTCGATTGAATCACAATCGGCAACAATGTACCTGTGAAAATTTTTAAGATTTAAATATTAGTTGCATGGTAGGTTACAGTGTAACTATTTTATATAAATATATATGTGTGTGTGTGTGTGCGCGCGTTGGGCTCGAATCCCCGATGCAACTAATTTTTTTCCTTTACAGATTTTTTTTAACGGTAAAATGTGCTTGAACCCACGATTCAACTAGTTGATTTGAGCATTTTGGGTGACCCAATCTTCGATCTGGATTTTCCATTCATTCCATACAACAATGGGCAATGCTCTTGAAAAAATCACAATGATTGGATCATGCGAAGAAATGCAAAATATATCGGGAAATGATTAACAAAATCGCTAGTAGAAATTTACAAGTTAAATTAACTAAGTGGAAAAAAATTAATTATTGATTTTCGTTGCTGTATGTAGATACTTCAAAACCATTTTCATTTATATGATTGAAATAAGAAAATACCAACATAGCTTCTTGTTTTTTTTAAGTTTAAAAATAAATAAATAAAACAACATTACCCATGAAGATCCCATTCTCCTCTTATCGTTTGAGATAGAAGTTT